>NC_059074.1:194382914-194682914 GCF_020497125.1 Mauremys mutica | reverse complement strand
CAATTTTTCCACACCATTTATGATTGTATAGACCGTTATCATATCCCCCCTTAGTCTTCTCTTTTCCAGACTGAAAAATCCCAGTCTTTTTAATGTCTCCTCATACATTTCTGTTGCCCTTCTCTGTATCTTTTCCAAATCCAGTATATCTTTTTTGAGATGGGGGTGACCAAATCTGCATGCACTAGTCAATATGTTGACGTACCGTGGATTTATATAGAGGCAATATGATATTTTTCTCTTATTATCTATCCCGTTCCCAATGATTCCCAGTATTCTGGTAGCTTTTTTAATTGCCACTGCATATTGAGCAGATGTTTTCAGAGAACTATCCACAAATGACTCCAAGATCTCTTTGGGTTCAGCTAATTTAGACCCCATCATTTTGTATCTATAGTTGGGATTATATTTTGCCAAGTGCGTTACTTTGCATTTATTGACACTGAATTTCTTCTGCCGTTGTATTGCCCAGTCACCCAGTTTTGTAGCTCCTCGCAGTCTGTTTTGGACTTAACAATCTTGAGTAATTTTGTATCATCTGCGAATGTTATCACCTCACTGCGTACCCCTTTTTCCAGATCATTTATGAATATGTTGAATAGGACTGGTCCCAGTACAGACCCCTGGGGGACACCACTATTTACCTCTCTCATTGTCACCTTTTATTCCTACCCTTTGTTTCCTATCTTTTAACTGAAGTGCCTGGCAGTGCTTTCAGGATCATCTAACGATACTTAATTTACTGTAATGATAAGCCTTTTGTTATCTTAATCACCCTGCCTCTGTTTATAGACAAACTCACTGCTGCAAAGGCTGTGCTGTTCCCAGCTTCCGAACACTCAGATAATAGCTCCGGCTGGGGCTGGGTGAGTAGACCTCCCCTATGAAACTCGGGGAGAGGGGACCAAAGCCCTTCCCCCCACCAATGGCACCCCATGCAATATTAAGAACACTAGTGTAAACAAGCAGCAAAGAGTCTTGTGGCACCGTATAGACTAACAGACGTTTTGGAGCATGAGCTTTCGTGGGTGAATACCCACTTCGTCAGATGCATGACTCCTGAGCCCACTGACTTTTTATGGAATTATCCAGTGCTAATAGAAGAGTTAGATAACAGTGGCTGAAGTGCCAGTTGATACTAGTGTTCCTGCTTTAGGTACCTCTGGTGAATGCAACAGTGGGAAATTTTGGAGAACAAAAATCGTGTGTAAACAAGGCTAAATGGCTTAAATTGTTGATTTTAATCATGAGTTAAATCAGCAAGCAGGAAACCTGGATTTAAATAATTGATTTTAATCTTAAAAACAAGGAGTCTGGTGCTGGTGGCACCTTAAAGACTAACAGATTTATTTGGGCATAAGCTTTCGTGGGTAAAAAACCCCACTTCTTCAAGTGCATGGAGTGAAAGTTACAGAAAGTTGCCTGCATCTGTAACTTTCACTAAATGCATCTGAAGAAGTGAGGTTTTTTTTACCCACGAAAGCTTATGCCCAAATAAATCTGTTAGGCCTTGGCTACACTGGTGCTTTTACAGCGCTGCAACTTTCTCGCTCAGGGGTGTGAAAAAACACCCCCCTGAGCTCAGCAAGTTACAGCGCTGTAAAGCACCAGTGTAAACAGTGCCCCAGCGTTGGGAGCGCGCTCCCAGCACTGTAAGCTAATCCCCACGGGGAGGTGGAGTACCTGCAGCGCTGCGCTGGCGCCGCGACCACACTCACACTTCAAAGCGCTGCCGTGGGAGCGCTCTCGCGGCAGCGCTGTACAGCTGCAAGTGTAACCATACCCTTAGACTTTAAGGTGCCACCGGACTCCTTGTTGTTTTTGTGGATACAGACTAACACGGCTACCCTCAATACTTGATTTTAATCTTGTTTTGCATTTGTACTTTAGTTGTTTCCCTATAGAAACATTTTCTTTGGCTGGTATAAGTATTAAAACATGCTGAATATCAAAATGTAAAGACTATATTTGGTTTTAACTTTTTGTTACCAGGAGAATACGCTATATCTATACACACTTATTTACACAGTTATACAGCTAGACATACATTTAATCAGATTCTTCATTTTTATGTTTTTTATGTTAAGAAATACAACACTCACCATTTTTGGCTTAGATTATTTCTATTTGTGATTTCTGTCAAGCTGCATTTGGATGGAAATAGGAATTCAATTAAAAATGTGTCAAAACAGCCTTTGAAAAGTTGTTTATCCATTAACTAAAATGACCTTAAAATGTGTTGGATACAAAAGAAAAGTTTATCAAACACGTTTTAATTTAAAACTAACTGATTTATTAAACAAAGGAAGTATTAAATATAGTTAGTGGACTGACGGACTGGTCATCGTGGATCAGGTTTTTAGTGGTATTTAGACTTCTGAAAGTCTCACTAGGCACCTACCTGCATCTTGAGGTGCCTTGAAAATCTGGCCCCGTGACCTTCCAAGTTTTCAGAAACTGATCTCATCAGGAAAACAAGCTTTCCTGTTTTTTCAGCTTCCAATTGTTTTCTCAGCTTTGAATGAAGTGGTCCAAAGAATATTCTCTTCATTTCCCTCTTCGCATCGTAGCTAAACTGAAACTATATACGTTAAGCCCAAATCTTCTCTGAACAGCAGAAACTAAGGCCTGGTCTACACTAAGAACGGAGGTCGAACTAGGGTACGCAAATTCAGCTACGTGAATAGCGTAGCTGAATTCGAAGTACCCTAGTTCGAAGTACTCACCCGTCCAGACGCCGCGGAACCGAACTCCGTGGCTCCAAGGTCGACTCCACCACCGCCGTTTGCAGTGGTGGAGTACCGGAGTCGAACGGAGCGCTTCCGGAGTTCGAACTATCGCATCTATATTAGACGCGATAGTTCGAACTCCGAAAAGTCGAACTCTCCGCGTCGAACTGGCATGTAAGTGTAGACTAGCCCTGAGAAGTACTTACATTAGAAGTGCAAATACCAGCATTCACTCCATTGTAAAGACTGAAACTAATATAGATATTTACCCAGTGCAATACTTGATTGTGACACGTTTATAAGTATGACTCAACCTCAGAAGTTAAAGATGTTTCCCCTCAATACAGTATATAATTAAAAAGCAGCACCCTTTAACTTGTTAATATGGAGAGGGCTCAGTGATGCACAATATTTTTATTTATTGATTTTTAAAATATGAGTCAGTTTGGGCCTTTACAGGGGTCATCATAATTTTAAAGTTAATTATAAACAGGTTTATCTTTTAAAAAGTGAATTTAACAATTCTGATTTAAATTTAAAAATGTTTAAAAATCATTGATTTTTCTTCATCCTGATGGGACCTGGATCAGGCCCATTGAGTTCAGTGGGAGTTGTGGAGGGGATCATCTCCTCTTAGGATTTGCACAGTGACAGCCCCCCCTCCCCCCCAAAAAAGAAGCTTATATTGAAGTTAGTGGTGATAATGTTTTAAATTGAAGAGTTCAAAGCCTGTGGTTAAAGAAATGCAAGAACTATCCAACAGCAAAAATAGTCCTAGACAGTTATTCTGTATCCTAAACTACAGCTTCCAGAAGTCTCAGTGCTTGTGGAATAGACAGTAATAGTAACTTGTTCATGCACTAGAATGAAAGGATAAAGTATGTGTGTTTCAGACATGCTAAGACTCAAGGAAGGAGCTGGCTTAAATTTCAAACACTGGAGATTCAAGCTGTTCCTTGCATAGATTACAGCTAAATGGATTCCTTCCCCTTACTTCTCATACTGTGAACAGCCCCCTTTTTCCGTTTAGCTTTGACCTGGGGCTGCTTATGCAGGGGGATCATGTTATGGACCAGGGAGATAACACACAGGTAGAATAATGCACATTCAATGTTAGGGCACCTTAGTATCAGAAAGATGTTGACAAATCAGAAGGAATTCAAGAATGCATGATAAAAATTATTAAGGAGGCTAGACAGATACTAGCAGGTGCAACTAGTGGAGTTGCATTGTTTATAGCAGGTCTGAATCAGACCTTCTGTATACACTTTTATATAAGCGACAGTCAAGGGAGGGGACTATAATACTGGAAGTGTGAAAACAACAAGGAGAGAATGGAATTGTCTAGTAGATGCCAGTTTAGTATCTGTTATATTTTGGGATCCACAGTTAAATCCTGAAGGATTTTATCGCTGAAGGAGTTAACAAAATATATGGATGAACTGCACAATTCAGGGGGAGGTGTGTGGGCAGAGATGGTTTAAAGCCCACATTTGATACCCCGATCCTGCTGCATCTGCGTGCAGGACTGCTCCCCCTTGCACTGAATTAAAGCAGCCTGAAGGTTGCTGTAACTTACAATGGTGCCAACCAGCAATTGGCATGGAATAGGGGTATACCAGTCATTCTGCTTGTGGCTTCACCTCTTTTCTTTTGTTAGTCAGTAGCTGGGAAGAAGAGTTACAGGAGAGCCTCCCTGTTGGCTCTCCTCTTGGGTGGGGGTGATCCTCCTGATGCAACAATAGTATTTATTTTGGTCAGAGTTAAGGTTATGAATTAAAGGAAAAATAAAGCAATCAGGTCTGACCTTAAGCAAAAGCATCACGATTGGGTAGGGTGAAGAGAATATGTGGGATGTAGAATTGCTTTGCCCATGATCTCACTTACATGTATTCACTAACACGGGCTCTTTGTCTGGAAAAGGCTGAGAATTGCGGCTGTGACATCACTACAACCATAGTATGGCCAAGGCCCTAGAATGTCTTGTATTTAGGGAGCACAGGTGCCAGGATTCTGTATGCAGCACTGTGGAGTGGTGTTTGGGGAAGGACTCTGCACTTTTGCCCACTACACACTTGCCATTAGAACAGGGGCAGACCCAGACCCAGAATTTTACACACACACACACACACACACACACACACACACACACACACACACACACACACACACACACACACACACACACACACACACACACACACACACACACACACACACACACACGCAGGAGGTGCATAGTTAGAAGATAAATAGTTAAAACTTGGATGTCCAGCAGAGGGGAGGTGACCACAGCTAGTAAGGAGTTTTCCAATGAAAAATTGTTCCTGGGGAAAGTCAGTTTCAACAAATCCTCCCAATTTTGGGGGTGAAGTTTGAAATTTGTTAGTTTATACTAAAACTTAAAAAGGTCAAAATTTAAAATGTTTTGATTTACCAGATCTTACTTTAAAAAAAATATTTATTATTATTATTATTAGTTTGTGAAAAATTTCAAGATTGATGATTCATCCCATCCCTGCAACTCCTTGTGGAACTTGCAGAGCAAAGCGATCTGATACCCGTTGGCTCTTTAAGGATGTTTGGTAAATTTGTGAAATGTTGCAAAGAATTTCTCTCATCTGATGAATGTTCCATGGCTGAATGTTGATTAGGTCATGCCCGATTTGTCCCACAGGGACAGGTCATAATTGTGGTTGCTGCAGGCAGAACCAGCTAGGACAGGTTTTCTCAAACTTCATTGTATCGAGACTCCCTCCTGACAACAACTATTACTACACGGCCCCGGGCAGGGGAACTGCTGCCCTGGGAAGGGGGCCAAACCCAAAGTCTGAGCCCCGCCGCCCAGGGCTGAAGCCTTCGGGTTTCGGCTTCAGATGTGGGTGGTGGGCTCTGACTTCGGCTTTAGCCCCGGGCCCCACCAAGTCTAACGCTAGCCCTGGCGACCCTATTAAAACAGGGTTGCGACCCACTTTGGGGTCCCGACCCACAGTTTGAGAACCGCTGAGCTAGGAGGTTGTTAATTGAAAAGTTTTAAAAGGCTCTTAATTTTGTTCCACCTTTTGAATTTGCTATTGATTTGCCTCGGATGGTCTCCTTTCATGCATTACTATTTTAGCTTGAGCTAACTGACTAGCAAAAAAGCCGTTCCACTAATGTTTAGCTAATGCTGGGGCATCAGATCAGTTTGACCTAGCTGAAGTGTTTTCGTGTTTGTGAAGCTTTGAGACTGGTGAGTACTTGTATTTGTCACAGTAAGATGTGCACTATTCACCAGAATACTGGCAACATCAGTTTGTTAGCTCAAATACCAACATTCGGTATTTCAAAAACGCCCAAAAAAAATGCCATTTGTAATATTCTATAAATATTTTTAACTACCTAATAAATTAGCAAATAACAGCACTGGTTTGTGAATGGTTGGTGAAGCCAAGATTAGCCAGATTTTAGTTTGGCGAATATTATTTGACCCGTTCTAATTATAACAGGCTTCTCTCGGAAGCCAAGTGCAATAACCTGAGCACAACATTGTTGATTGGCTGATCTCATGTATATAAAAACAATGATTTCCATGTGTTCTTTAAACAAATAAATTAAAAAATCCTTCAGTTATTGGTTGAAGAATTCTACGAGTGTTTGTTCTCCACAGTGGTGATCTTCCTGGATCAGCTCAGATCCAGCTAAACTAATTAGTAGCTGTTTAAAACCTTCCACATACTCGTTAACTTAAATTAGCCGTGTCATCTGCAAGCCTTTGTTATGACTTTCTATCTGGGGGATTATAGAGAATTGCTGCCATGGATGCCTGAGGATCTATTTAGTAACATACTTGTGGACAAGACAGATAATGTGATCTTTTTATTGGATTTTCAAGTACACAGGATCTTGAGCTAAAATGTTTGTCATCAGGTGTGTTCTTTGACATGTTAAATGAAACTGAATGACAGTAATGGCTGATATTATTTTACCACGCTGGTCATTACTGGATTAGTGTTTGCGCAGTTGGGGTGCACCTATACTGACTATGAGTTCAAAGTGCATAGTGTTGTCATTGAACAGTGTTTTTCTGAGAGATCAGAAGTTCGGTTTAAAGCTCTGTGTAAACATTTTTGCTAACAGGGATCTGTAATTTGTTTACAAGACTTTTTGGGCTATCACAAAGTGACATTTTCTATAACTGTCTGAAACGTATCCAAATCACGTAGCTGCTTTTGGGTCCGAACCCTTGAGTGGGATAGTATAAAACAGGGATCAGTAACCTTTGACACGTGGCCTGCTAGGGTAAGCACCCTGGCACGCCAGGCCGGTTTGTTTACCTGCTACATCCGCAGGTTCAGCCAATCGCAACTCCCACTGGCTGTGGTTCGCTGCTCCAGGCCAATGGGGGCTGCGGGAAACGGCGGCCCGCATCCCTTGGCCCACACTGCTTCCCGCAGCCCCCATTGGCCTGGAGCGGTGAACCGCGGCCAGTGGGAGCCGCGATTGGCCGAACCTGCAGATGTGGCAGGTAAACAAACCGTCTCAGCCCGCCAGGGGCCATGTGCCAAAGGTTGCCGATCCCTGGTTTAAAAATAACTGGCATTGCGAATTGTACTGTCAGGTTGTATTGGTACAATCTTTACTTTCTAAGAATGATTGAATTTAATGGTGTGTGCATAGGATTTTGTGGCAAGACCCTATAGATGTATAAAAGGCAACTTGGGTAGAGCAGGGAAGATCCTTAACTGTGTTCCACTGGTGTAAAGGAGGAGCATCTCCTCCAGAGTGAGTGAAATCTTACTCAGGGACTGCGGGAACTTATTCCCTTGGGGCTTAATCATGGCGTTTCCACAAGCCCTGAGTAACAGGCAGCTTGTAGCTGCAATGCCTCAGGAGCAAATCAGGGAGTGACTTGTGACTCAGGCTGCGTCTACACTACAGGCGCTACAGTGGCACAGGTACGGCGCTGCAGCTGTTCCACTGTAGCACTATAGCATAGATGCTTCCTGGAGCGATGAAAGGGTTTTTTCCATCACTGTAATGAATAGATTTCTCAAAGGTAGTAACTGGATCAACTGAAGAACACTTCCATCAACCTAGCGGCATCTGCACTGGAGGTTGGGTTGGCTTAACTAAATTGTTCAGGGGTGGTGGATTTTCCACATCCGTGAGTGGTGTACCTAGGTTGACCTAAAATGTTAAGTTAGATCAGTCTTCAATCGCAATTCAGTCCTTGCCCAGAGTGGAAGTAATCTGTGCCACCCTGTCACTGCAACTGATCTTTGTTTCTGTACCAGCAAAGCTGTGATGACTGGTGCACCCACTCCCTGACCCTACTATCAATGAGCAATTAGTCATGAGTAATCAATCACTCATCAAGGTAGAAGTTGCACAATCAGGCCTTGAGATGATTGTTTTATATCCGTTTCTTAACGTCTCCATTTCAGAGAAGTCGACCTGCAGAGAAACCCTCATGTATCCCTGTAAAGAAATTACCTGTCCCAGAAGTTCTTTAGGGCTTGATTCTCTAGCCACTCTAGATACACAGCTGCTATTGAAACGAGTGGCTGTTCATTTGGGCTCAGTAACTTTATTCATGTGCAAAAGTGCTCTCAGGATCATGGTCCTTAGTTAGCAACCATAGAGCTGTCAGAGCAGGTACAAAACCTGCATTTGGTCCCAATGTACCACTAGAGTAAAAGTGACTCTCCAAAGAGCAAAACTATGATTTTAGCATAATAACTTGTAATGTGAAGTCAGAAAAGTGCTGGCAAAGAATGAAAGCAAATGTGCCATTATTTTGTGTGATTTGAAGATGCACAAAGATGATGTGATCTAATGATTTTTGCTCAGGACAGGCTAAAGTGTTTTTCCTTACTTAGATGCAGGGTAAAGCAAATCTATGTTGTTTTAGTTGTGTGGAAATGGGGAAGGAGGGTCACTTTGTTGTTTCTTTCAGAGAGTTCAAGACTACGAGCACATGGTCTGTGAAGGGAAGGAGTTCTGCATGAATGGCCTTGGATCTGGGAAAATCAGATTCTGAAGCCTCACTGAATGTGAAGGCCAAGTCCTATGGTAGGTGGAACTACACAGAACTAGAGACCGACCGCCCTGAGCTAGGTAGCTGTGTGCATCAGCTTTTAGAAGCAGAGAAAGTGAAGTCATCCCCAAAAGGAACTGAGGATGTGGCAATGGATGGAACAGGCCACAGAGTAACTGGTGTCTCCCAGAGAAAGCCCAGCTGTTGTAAAGTATCTTTAACACCTTCTTCCAGGTTTTCCAGAGCAAAAGCAAAAACAACATACGTGGAGAGGCAGCCATTAACTGATTGCTATCATGAATGGTTCTATTTACCCCGTCGCTTTAGCAGAACGCTTTCTCACCCCGGAGGGCAGCAGGTGAGAAGATTTCACTTATTATTTTATTTATTACATTTTCAGCAAAAGACCCCCCAGATGAGGTTGGAGATCTGTTATGCTAGGCTTGATTTTTCACTTGTGCCAAGCCCCCATATCGCTTATTTAGGAGCCTGACTTTGGGCCCCCCAAGTTTGTAAATGTTGGCCTTTGAGGTAGACTTGTTGGGTATGAGGTTCAGTGCAGACATCCCCCTCCGTCAGCCCTCAGCCTGGCTATTGGAAAGATTTTAATAAAGCATTTCAGATTAATTCATTTTTTGGTAAATCCTTCTGTGCCTGGTAAGCGACTCGGAGCATGAATCTGGTGCCTTCCTCCAGATCATTGCAAGTAGTCTCTTTCACTTGACCTGGCCAGTGATGCGCATCTAAACGCTGTATTAGATCAGTGTTCGAATGGACTCACCACTTGCCCTCTTGGGGCTGGGCAGGGGATAGCAGGTTCTTCTCCTCTAGCACCCCCTGTAGGTAGCTCCTCCAGCCCTGTGATGGTTTGCCTCTTCTCATGGATCAGCCCCGCAGCCAGATCACATTTAGTCCCACCTCTTCTGGAGTAAATGGAGTCCAATAAATTAAACTCAGATAAACGTAACTCATTGCCTCTACCCAGGCTCACTCCTCCACGGATTCTTCATCCCTTCCCAAGTTTTGTGAGGTTGGCCTCTCACTCTTGGACAGGTGGATGCCTCCCCAGGGCTTTCTCCCTAGAGGCCCAGTTCCAAACTCCGTTGTCCTTTTTCCCTTTGTGTCACGGTGTGTCTGCATCATCTTTTCCAGTGGCTGGTCAAGAAACCCAGGTCCTCCCTCTCCTTGCATTCCAGTTCTGGCACCCTGTGGCAAGCAGCTAGACTTCTCTCTGCCTGCCTGGACTCTTCTTCCTTCCTTCATGTCCTTTTCCACAGCCACTTCCGGGACGTACTGTATATTTGCTTCTCACAAGTCTTTTCCTCCACTTTCTAGCAGCCAACGAGGGACTGCAGTGTCCTTCCCTGCTCTCCCTGCAGCCATTTTCTCAAGGGCTTCCTCCCCCTATGCTCTCCACCCAGCACCTCCCCCAGCTGGGCTTCATCATCAGTTAGGTCTGGCCCAGCCTCCAGGTGCAACCCTGTGTACTTGTTGTTCTCTGTTTCCAGGTAACTCCTTTGTCAACTGTGTGGGGCACATACTCTATCACAAGCCGATGCAGCCTAGTGTGCTGCACATTGGGAGCACATCTGACCAGTGCTTGGTGATCTGTGCTGGCTTCCCATAAGCTTCTGGGTGGAATTCAAAATGTTGGCTTTAACCTGTGAAAGCCACAAACAGTGAGAGACGTGGTTACCTGCGAGATTACCTCTCCCTGCCACACACTGCCGCTGTTCAGTTCGGCAGAGATGCTTGAGCTCCCCCAATAGAAACGAGAGGGAGCAGCTGGTGGTATGTTCTGAGGGACCTTCAGTTGTGGACTCGTTTTTTCCACAAAAACCCAAACTTGGTAACATTGTGGGCATGCTGCAAAGCCCATCCTTTCTCCTCCTCATTAAAGCGGGTGAGGATTGGCTACACTCTGCGCGGGCCTTTGTTTTTGTTGTGATGATGGTTAGTTTATGGGAGAGCGGCTCAGAGCACTGGATGGGCGTGTGTTGTATTTAAACACTCAAAATCAATAAATGTAGTGTGATGACACTTCACGTCCCTTTTCCCCACAACACATGCTTTATAATGATGGCTCTGGCTGGCTTTATAACGATGTCTCGTGTCATACAGCCTTCAAGTACCTGGCCTGCCTCGCCGCAGATACGGCGACATTACCAGCCCATTTCAGACCTGGTGTACATGGGTACAACTCCCCTGAAGGCAATGGAGTCGACATGTGAGCACTTGCTTACACTAGGCCTGGATTAGGCCCTGAATCTCATATTCCTGCCCTGCTGACAACACAATGGGGCTTTTATCTGCACTTCTGCTACTTGTATTGCTCAAAGAATTCCTTACGAGTTAGACCTCTGTCTTCTTGTTTCTGTTTGCAGGGATTCTCCCCATTGGCGAAACGCATTTATAACGTTGTCAAAGCCATACACGAACTACGCAGACCTTTAATGTGTGAACTACGATTGCTTCATTCTCTGTTTTTTTTCCCCCTCCCCTCCAGTGTTTTGAGCAGATGAAAATGGTGGAATGTCCTGGCTGTAAGGAGCACCTTCCGAATGCTCCTGAGCATCAGCCAACGCTTCAGAGCTCAGCAATGGACGCCAACGTTTACATCTCCAGTTCTGAGTCCCTTCCTGCCCTAAATGCTGACCGAGGGAGCCAGTCCTCACTTTCCCTTTCTTCAACCACTTCGAAGTCTTTGCCTAACAGAACACTCCCCAGTTTTGATACAGTAATCCCAACGTTTTCCAGATCGAGCCTTTCCACGCCACCTTCAGAAGACGACGACTTTGAACAGCAGGAGATAAGATCAAGAAGCTTACCAGCTCGAAGGGTTTTTCCTTCATCTGAAGTCTTCCCCTCTCGGTATCTGCACAGTCGCTCTACTCCAGTAGAAGATCCCGTGCTCAGCACACGCAGGCCGTTAAATCCTCTCTTTGATGACTGCGGAGCTGTGGAACAAGAAAAAAAGAGGTCGTCCTTTCAGGCTGATTACTGGGCATGTGCAATACCTGATTCTTTACCCCCGTCTCCAGACCGGCAGTCTCCACACTGGAACCCTAATAAAGAATACGAGGACTTGCTTGATTACACTTACCCTTTGAAGCCAAAATACAAGCTTGCGAAGAACATCAAGTCTGTGATGCCTGATCCCTTCTTCCATGACTCTGGTATAGACCTTGACAGCTTTTCTGTTTCACCTGAGAGCACTTTGAAGTGTATCAGTGCACCCGGTCAAAATCAACGTGTTTCAGGGAGCAACGTAAGCCAGAGTAAGGAGTGTGGGATCTCGGCAGAAAGATTTTCAACTCCCTTGTCTAAGAAGCCAGGGTATTTAGGAACAGTTCCTTACTATGGACCTTCACCTATCACAAAAGTGTCCTTTGCAGAATGTGTTGCTACTGCCACCAAAGCAGATCCCGTTAGAGGGTTTGCAAACAGTTTGCTTACTTCTAAGTGTGCTGGACTAAGTTCGTGTGATCCGACTCACGCAGATGGGAGAGGCTGGGGGAGTAGAGGAGATGAAGACTTTGAAAAGTGTCAGGTAAAGAAAAAGGGTGCCAGTCATTTTGTACCCTCTACGCAAATACCGCCACTGAAAAAAGCATGGGAGAATGATGAAGAATTTCTTTCCCTGCCTCCCAGAATCAAGGAGTTAGAAGGTTTGGCTCGATATTTGTCTGATCTTTCGCTGACTAAAGGGAGACCTGGGCATGACCAGGTGCAACAAGACCTTCCATGCTACAGTGGCAGCAGAGGTCACCTTTTATCTGACTTGGTTGAAGATCAAGGCAGCCTAAAGAACAAATATGGAATTCAGGGCAGTGAGGATTGTGTTCTGTGCCATGCATGCAGCTCTGAAAAGTCCTCTACAGAAAAGATTAACCTGAGTAGCCAGGACCACAGGGAATCTGTAAGCAGGTTGGGAATGCCCTCCATCAGGGACATGCTAGATGGGAGATACCTAAGTGCACTGGAGAGTGAAGGTCAGCATCTAACAAAAGGGAAGGACCAACAGAAAGAGTCACTTGCACAATGTATTAAGGTGAGTTGAAACCAGAAATTAATGGAAGATGTCTGTGTATTTTTGTTTTCCTCCCAATTCCTTTTGCATGATGTTTAAATTTCCTGCAGCGGCTACTAATTTATACATTCGGTTTCACTGGAGCAGACTGGTTCTGATTGCGGGAGGGCATCTCGGCCAGCTTGAGGTTCCAGAATGCCACACAACTCTTGCTGTCTGTGGCACCCGGGCTAAAGTGCAGAGCCCAGCCTGCAACCAGGGCCGCTCAGAGGTGGGGTGAAAGTGGGGCAATTTGCCCCGGGCCCCGCAGGGGCCCCCCACGAAAGTTTTTCGGGGCCCCCAGAGCGGGGTCCTTCACTTGCTCCGGGCCCCCCGGATAACTCTCGCGGGGCCCGGGCCCCCGGAGCTACTTCCGCTCCGGGTCTTCGGCGGTGGGTGGTCCTTCCGCTCCGGGTCTTTGGCGGCAATTTGGCGGCGGGGAACCCCCGCCGCGGGTTTTCAGGGCATTTCGGCAGCGGGTCCTGGAGTGGAAGAACCCCCCGCCGCCAAATTACCGCCAAAGCAGGGGCCCCCCACTGCTGAAGACCCCAGGCCCCCTGAATCCTCTGGGCGGCCCTGCCTGCAACGGAGTTTTTTCCTGCAGCTTCGTGAAGCACTATGGTTTCATGTCTGCTAAGTTTCACATTGAATTTCAGGTTCGAACATACTGAAAAGCTCAAAAGCTGTGTCTGTGCTGGACTTTCGCCTACAAAATTTCCCACTAGTGCAGCTCCACCAGTAGGAGCTCTCGTATAGACAAGGCACTGGCATTTTTAACACCATTTTTCCTAGGCCTTCTCTGAGCAGAGTTAGATGATATCAATGGTGGAAACACTGGTGGTTCTGGTGACTTGTCTACACAAGCGCTCTTGCCTTTGCTGCCATTGAAGTGAAGCTGCCCTGGTGGGAAATCTTAAGGGAAGCAGTCTGGGGTAGACACAGCAATAGTGACACTGTGAAATTGTTGGCTTTTCTTCCCTCAAACTACAATGGGGCTTGAAGCTCAACCCCAGTTTGCTGGAAAGTTAGTGAGCCTGTCGTGAGTTGGCTCCTGTTTAAGTGCATATTGAAACCAGGTAGATACCGGTATTTGTCAGAAAAGTTTAATAAGTCTCTTTTTCTTAATATGCTGTAAATCAGAATTTTCATTGCAACTCCTAAGACTGATCAAAATTGTATCCAGCTTTGAAATGTGGTGGTGGGAAGGGGAAAGGAAAAACATTTTTGGTGATTTCTCTCCCCCCCCCACTCCCCCCCCCCCCCACACACTTTTTTTGACTTGCTGTTGAGCTGGTTGCATTTTTCTGCATTTTGATGACATTTCAAAAAGAGGGGGACGGGTTTTTTTTTTTTCTTTTTTTCCTGTTGGACTTTTGCTCCCTTTATTTTCAGCTGGGTCTAGACCTTCCTAAGTAGTGGCTTTGTCCCCAGCATCACACTGCGTTTGTGTAGTCATATGGTGGTCAGTATTCCGAATAAGTGACCATGTTGCTAATGGCTAATGCCAGTTACAGAGACAGGTAGGGAGGAATTGCTGTACTTAGGCACAGGACTAACTCACTGCTGTACGGGAGATCAGAATTAGGCCCACAGATCCCAGCCTCAGCATTTCAAACAAGGAGTTTCATCTCTGTGGTTTTTGGTTGTACTTCGCACCACGTAAATTCTTATTAGGCCTGGTCTAAACTTGAAAGTGGTAACAGTATAAGTGTTTCAGGCAGGGGAGTGGGTTTGGTTTTTTTATTGACATAGTTATACCAGTACAAGCCATAGTGTGGATGCAGATATTGGTACAAAGGTGCCTTTTACCAGAATAGCTTATTCTCCTTCCTGTACAAGGCTAGTTATACCAGTATAAAGCTCCTTTATACCTACCAGTATAAAGCTCCTTTATACCAATATAACTGTATCCTTTTGGTGGGGAGGAGCGGGTGGTTGTACTGCTTTAACATTACTGGTATGGTTAAAGTGCTACGACTTTTTAGTGTAGACAAGGGTTAGGTGAATTAGGGCCAGATCTTTATCTTCAAAGCAGTGGAGGATGCTTAGCTCGTACAGAGGGTCCTCAGCACCCTGCAGAAATACAGCCTTATTGTGGCTTTGAAAATACCCCCCCCGTCCCCCCCCACACACACACTAAGGCCTAGGTTACACTAGCGGGGGGTGAGGGGTGTTTCTAAGATACTTCAACTTACCTGGCCGTCCTCATGGTGGCGAGTTGACTGCCGCGGCTCCCCCATCGACTCCGCTTACTCCTCCTGCCCAGGTGGAATACGGGTGTTGATTAGCAGATCGATTTATCGCGTCCAGACGAGACGCGATAAATCGATCCCCCGATACATCGAACACTACCCGCTGATCCGGCGGGTAGTATAGACATACCCTTAATTTAAAAATAGACCTTTAGGAAGATTCATGGCAAAACCATTCAATAACTCTGGTGCTCTACAAAGTGGGGCCCCGCTCCTGCAGAGAGGCACGAGCAAGCAAACCCTCATGCCTGTGCAGAACTCCGTTGACTAAAAGGCCTTTTGTAGCAGCCATTTGAAAGTCAAGTCAATAACACTAGTGACGTGTTACCCCAAAATGTATTCAACATGGCTATGCTGGTAATTTTTCATCTTTCTCTGCCTTCCCTCCTCATTTGTGCCCTGAGATGCATCCTATGCTCTTGCAAGCTAACTCGCAATATTAATTTTGTTCAGTGGGCTTTTAGACACTAATTTTCATTTCAAGAGTGTTAAACCCAAATAAATTAATAGCTTTCTTGGGGTTTTTTGTGTGGCGGAAGGGAGCGGGAGAGAAGAGAAGGAAGAGATCTGCGTTCAAACAAGGATCTTCAAGAGCAGTGATTCTAAGCCAGCATGGAATAAACGTTCTATGAAGCATCCTTTGGCCACGTATAATGTCATTATATCTTTGTTACGGAAAAATAGATAAGTAATGCCTTTTATTGTGATTCATCTAAGTAGATATTTTGCTGTCAGCTAGAAGAGCTAATTCATTGGCTGCATAAAGTAGCAGAAGTTACAGACAACTGGATTCCACCCGAACCAGACGTTGAAAGTGTGAGGACCTCCTTACATCGTTACCTGGTAACTATATTTGCTGATCTTTTTCTTTTCGCCTCAGACGTGTATCTTAGTAGGAAATATTGCATACCACTCTTTTTTCTTTTTCTTTTTTTTTTAAATACTTAAGGAGGTGGGTTTTTTTGTTTTTTTTGTTTGTTTTTGGTTTTTTTTCCTCCTCAAAAAAACTCAGTGTTGGCCTTGGGTCAGTTGTTGGGTGTTGGTCTGGGAGACCTGTATCCAATTTGTGCTCTGTCACAGACTTCCTGGGTGACCTTGGGCAAGTCACTCAGCCTTTTTGTACCTCAGTTCCTCATCTATCAGATAAGGATACTACCACTGCCCCACCTTGCAGGGCCGTTCTGAGGATAAATAGATCAAAGTTTGTGAGATGCTTAGGTACTACAATAATGGAGGCAGATGGCTGCTCCTATTGAGTTCAGTGGGAGAAGAGTCAGGCCAGTGCTGGGAGCGTTTTTGAAAATCCCTCTCCGCGTACTTCAGTAGAGCGTGTTCTGAAACAAGGGCGGGAGGTCATCTCGGTCAGCGTGAGAGCATCTCGTAGCTCTAACTCTTTTTATTTAGACTTTCTCTGTGGTTGGGGGAAGGAACCTTATTTTCCATTGTTGTATTTTATTAACATCCTCTAGTACTTCTCCTTGATACGTTCTTTAGTTACCTGCTGTATCTCCCTGCACAAAGGGGTGGGCCCTGCCCATTTGGGGACAGTATCTGCCCTAACATTCTGTTCTCCTCTCAGAGATGTGCCGTACTCAGAGCCCTAGAGTATCCACCCCAGGCGTGGGGTCAGCCCCACAGCTCACCTAGAGTCCATATGAAGGTGTTAAGTGATGCGTAGGCCATTTTATCCCTTCTGAATAAGACAAGTGGTCAGATTAGACTCGCCACTGGCGAGCTCCCCCATGGCTGGGTGTGGCATCTCAGGCTCGTCTGTTCTAGCACCTCCTGATGACAGCTGAGCCCCTCCAGTGCTCAAGTGCTCTGCCTCTCCTCAGGACATGCCCCTCCAGCCAGGTCAGATTTAGTTCCCTCCCCGCCCGTTCCAGGGTAAACAAAGCCTCCAATAAACTAAACTCAAATAAACATAACTCTCCGTATTCCGCTGCAGGCTCTTCACCCCTTTCTGGGCTCTGCAGGATTGTCCTCCTCCTAACATGCAGAGTGATGCCTCCCAGGGCTTTCTCCCGGTTCCACACTCAGTAGTCATCCTCCCCCTTGTGTCAGGGTGTTTCAATCCCACCCATCCCTGTGGCTGGTCAGGGAACAAGGCATCTCTCTTGGTTCCACTGCTGCCTCAGACTGTTCACTGCCTTCCTGGACTTGTGCCTTCCTTGGCCTTCCCGCAGCCCCGCCCTGGGCTTATTGTACCTCTGCTTCTCAAGGCTTTTCCTCCACTCTCTAACAACCAGACAGGCACTGCGGCGTTCTCTCCCTGAAGCCGCCTTCTCAGCAGGGGCTTCCTCCCTTTGTGCTCTCCGCTCAGCTCCTCCCCCAGCTGGGCTTCATCTTCTGCTTGGCCTGGCCCACTAATTGCCCTCTGTCTCCAGGTGTCTCTTTCCTTACCTGTGTGGGGCACAGGTGATCAAGGTATTCGGCGAGTTAGACGTTAGTATGACTTTTCTTTGTATCTTTTTAGGGCAGTGAGCCCATGCTACACGCAATATTCCACTTGTGTTGGCATGCGATGAGAAATCAGAGCGGTAGAATGAACGGACCGTTACTAGTCGTAATCCTTTTTAGTTACCTTTGGTTACCTGTGGAGGGACTTGTTCATTTTCTCCTCCCCAGGGGAGGTGCCCAGGACTCTGGGAGGCAGTGTGCTCCCAGGTTTAGCGCGTAGCTCTCAGGGTGGTGGCAGAACTCGAGTCTAGTTCTGTTCTGCCAAAGAGTCGCTGCATGGCCTTGGGGCACATCACCTGAGCTCCGTCTGTTCTTCCTTCTGTAAAGTGGGGAGGATACTACTTCCCCATCTGCCTCCCAAGGGTGACTGAGAAGATTACGTTGGGGCCTAAAGTGCTTGGAACGTGTAAGGTACCCTATAGCTCAGCAAGAGTGATGCGCATGTACCCTTTGCAATGGAAATTGTGTGAGCAGATTTCCTGGGATGAGTAGGTCCAAGTCAGAGCCTTCTGTCTTAGGCTACTCTGTCTGATCTGGAGTCAGACCACAGGATCCAAGCACCACCAAAACTAAGGGAAGATTCATATCCAGGGGACACCTTTGGGCCCACCTCTACCCAAAATACCAAGCATATCACACCTCCAAAATGGCTGCTTCCCCTAGGCCAGGGGATCAGGAATGTTGAGGTCCTTTCGATCATAGGTCTTCCGCTAGGCAGCATGATGCAAGCAACTAGTGGTACATTTCTATCCTGGTATAAGGTCCCCAAAACACTTGAAAAAACAAAACCTGTTTTCTTCACAGCAATTCAAGAAAGATGTATCTGATCACCAGACGCTGACAGAGAGCGTGTTACAAAGGGGTGAAACCCTCCTGAAATGCATGACATCGAATTCACCAGGTAAGGGGACTTCCTTTTGGACAGGATGTGGAGACCGTCTCTTTCTGCGAGACAACAAAACCTGCAAGAAGTCAACATCCAGCTGCAGCCAGACTCTGAGATTCATGTCCTGAGCTGCGCTTTGTGTGGGGGAGTGATTCGGCAACCTTGTCAAAATTAGTGGGAGCTTTAAAGAGAAGTGGCTGATAACTTGAAACAGGGCTGTTTATCAGCGAGCTCCAGGGGGAGGGTAATAGACTCCAATTGATGGAAGACTATTCTAGTTATTTGTCTCCATTTAAGCCATCACTTACAGGCTAGCTTAGAGCTGACAGTTTTTTAAACTAGTGTCAAAACCTCCCCATGCCACCCCAGCTCCACCTCAGATCAGAAGGCATTTGTCAAAGATACTTCTCGGATATTTAATGGGAGAGCCACATATTTATGCTTCTCTCCTGTACCTCTGTGTAGTTGTCTCTCAAACACGCTACTTGCCAACTTTGCCTCCAGCCGTGACTCAGCTGGAGACATTAGCGCACAGCAACGCCCCTTCCTGTCGTGAAGTTTGCTGGTAACAGACCGTAGCGGAGCTTGATTTCTTCTGTAGTGATAATGGCTGCCCTCTTTTCCCTTCTCTAGACTGCTCCTGCGCCTTCCTCTCCTCTAACAGCATTGGCAGGTAGTGCAGCTGAGCTGCTCCAGGCATGGAGCGCTCTTTGCAACAGCAGGAGACATCATCGTTTTGGTTCTGCCTCCGTTTCCATGTCAATGCTTCGGGTTTTGTAGTAAGGATTTGATAACCCTGACGTGGCAAACTCCCTGTGGATTGGGGTGTAAATCTTGTGCTGGGAGGCAGAGATGGCTTTAAGCCTCCATTGCACCCTTCGAATTCTAGACGTGGCCCCGGTGCACCTTAGAGCTGCAGCACCCAGGTCTGTGCTACGTAAGGACTTGTTTGAATAGACACCTGTGGGCCACTCCAGCAGCTCAGAATTGCTGGAGCGCGCCCCTAGGGGCTGCGCACGAGGGCAGCCCAGTGCCTGTGGGAGCGGGAGAACACCCCTGTGTCAGGTGGATTTCCCTGGTGGAGCTGCAGATCAGGACCCTGGTTTTTTGATCGCACATTGAGAGAGCGACTAGTTGGTTTTTAAAGTCAGCTTGTGCTGGAGCTATCTTGGCTCCAGACAAAGGCTTGGGGGGTGGGGGGGAGAAGCGGGTTACTTGGTTGCTATAAGGAGGATCTAGTAGCTGCTGCATCATCCACTTTCCTGTGGAGTAGAAGTCAGGGCACGTAAGCCTTCAGGAGCTTTGGTTTTGGATTCTGTTTTCTGTTGGTTTGTTTTTGTAAAACTTTGCACTTTTAAAACTTTAATATGTTTGGGGAGTGAACTGAGTAGAGAGCTAACAGCTGTGCCCACAGACGTGTGTGTGAATAGATCTTTGAAAAATCCTCCACTGCCAGGGGGAATGAAATCTCGCTGGAACTTTTGTTTAAAGAGATTTAAGTTTTTAAAATGATCTGACTGCATGCAGTTACCACATGTGTATCTCTAGACGTGTGTGTGTGAGTGAGAGAGAGAGAGAGAGAGAGTCAACTTGGGGGTCCCCAAACTCTTTTCTATTATAACATTGCATTGTGGTATTGAAAAGGCGGCAAACCACTGCACCTAGAGGCAGCATTTCTAGAAATGCATGCTTAGATTTGCATTACAAATAAATCTGATAAAATGTAGGTGGAACACTCCCATCTGCCTTCTGTGCTGGCTTCACTATGTAGAAGTCCCATGGTAATAAAAATGATACTCTTGTTAGTTTTAAAGGACGCCCTTGGATTGATTGCAAAACAATCAGAAGAACTTGAAAGCCATGCAGAACGTTTGTACGAATCGGTTTTGGCAGCTACGGATACCATTGGGGGTGACAGCCTGATAAAGGACAGTGACACACAACAAACAGTTGCCCAGGCAAAAGAAGCCAAGTGGGTAAGCAAAGGACTAAAATGTGAAATAATATCCCTTCTTGCATTGGTTGTTGTGACGTGGTAATACTCAGGATAAACATTTGAATTAGCCCATTCTGGAAATTAGACTTCTCAGTGTGATTAAAGACCACATTATTTTGGAAATTCCAAAACCTTAGACCCAGCCCTAAAGGGGATTCCGAAGTGTGAAATCACTAAGGGTCCTGCACTCTTTTGCTGAAGGGAATGCAGCAAATGAGAGGGGAAAGGTGGAAAAACTTGCCAATGACACAAGATCGAGATTTAACAAGTAGGTGAGTGCGCAGCAGAATGCCGCAGATGAAGTTCACTGCTGACAAATGAAAGGTGATGCATGCTAGAAGGAGTAATGTCAGCTATCTGTATGCTGGAGGCTAAGCTAATGAAACCACTTAGGAAAAAAACTTGGACATCATCTCAGTGAAACCTCTGCTTGATGTGTAATGACAGTTAAAAAAGTAAACAGTGGCAGTATGTGTAATGTATGGTATAGAAAATATTATCATGCCATTCTATAAATTAGTGGTCCGCCCTAAACCAGAATACTGTTTCTCTCAAACAACATACTGGCAGCAGACATAGACGTAGTTCAGAGGCAAATGGCAATATTGATTACAAGCATGGAGAGACTTCTATGGGAGAAGAGATGGAAAAGATTTGGGATTATTTTTGTTTAGAGAAGGGACCAGTAAAAGTGGATGTGTTAAAGAGGCACAAAAATGATGATTGGCTTAGAGAAATAAATCAGACACTCTTGTGTGCCCTTCCTCATACGACAATTAAATGGTCTCTTGTTCTTAACTTGAAAAACGACTGGTTTCAAAGTGATAAAAGCAAGTAGTGTTCCACACAACACATTACCAACCCATTGCCACAAGAATATCATAGAGGCCAATTATAGTCTTCAGAAAATCATTAGACGTTTGTGTGGGTAAAGAGAATATCCACAGTTACATTAGATCAGATACCCAACATTTTAAGGCATAATTCAAAAACTAATAGATTGGAGCTAGGAACCTGTGGGTAGGTTGCTCTGTTATTGTCAGCTGCAAGGTTTCTTGCACCTTTCTGTGAAGCACCAGATAGTGGTCATTGCCAGAGGCATGACATAGGACAGAATGGGTTGCTGGTCTGAGCAGGAAGGGCAATTTCGATGTTTCTACATGTGGCCTTCATGAGTGGGGGCCACATGGCATCCTCCTTGGGGCTACCACGTGTTTAGTTTTGGGTGGTGAGGGAAAGCCACTGCTAGGTACAGCATGCTCCTTCCCAAGCCTGGCCAAAAATCTGCTGGGAAAGGCAGCAGAAGTTAATGCTATTCACAGGATCATTACCTCTCCCTTCCCAACATCTACACCCCTTGGAGTTTGGGGAGGGAAGGCTCAGGCACGACAGGGGTAGACGTTCGGGGCACAGCCCATAGTAAGCTGCCTTCCTTGTGGGGAAGGCGCAGAGGGGCCTGTGAGCTGCTTTGTCCTTGCGAATTACCCAACTTCCACAGGCTTAAAGCCTGACTTCACCGTGGGTTTGGCCGGGTGGAGGGGAGAATGTGTTGGACTCTCAAGGGATTTCAAACTACTGTTTCCTATTGGGATGGCACAGTAAAGCTTCACCAGCAGCAAGCAGCTTATGCTCTGAAACATTGAGGTCTTTCGCTGTGGGCGGTATTGCCAAAAGATCAGTGCTGGACAATCAAGAAGTATTTTGTTTAGTTTACAGGGATTTGGATTCATTCATATATATACTTTTCTCTCTGTAAGACTTGTGAGCTATCCTTGTTCTGTAGGACTTGGTGTTAAACAAGCACTACCCGTGACAGTTGCGGGTAGAAGACTGAAATTTAAACTCATGAGACTTTTACCTCACAAGCATTAAAAACGTGTGAGACGACTTGTAGGCGTTGACCTTCAGAGTCTCTGCAAAGGCGTTAGCATGCAGATACGCTCTGGAACAGCTAGAGAACATGGTATCTTCTCCCAGTCATCTCCCTGGTAGTTATGAAATTCTTTGCCTCTTCCAGTATAGAGTCCAACAGATCGTTATTGTTATAGAATTAACCCTGTCAAGGGTGCAGGGAGGTTGAGGTCTTAGCAGCGTGCGAGAGATGCTGGTCAGTAGCTCCTTGTCCTGGGAAGTATCATGTTTTTCCCTCTGGAAGATGCATTTTTTTCATCAGTCAGGTAGGATGGGTCAGTTTATAGGCTGCTGGCCCGGGACTCAGGAAAGCTTGGTTCCATTCCCAGCTGTGACAACGACTTGCTGTGTGACCTTGGGCAAATCACTGTGCCTTAGTTAGCTCTTTGGAATAAGGACTGGCTTTACGAGGCGTTTGTACGTTGCCTAGCGCAGCATGCCCTGATCTTGACTTTTACAATGTGTTACTGTAATACAGCATGACAAGAGTGCCCAAGATTTCAGAGAACTATTTATTAAGCTGGTCCAGTCTTGCAGCCAAGAGTCGCACAGAGCTGTGCCTGAGTCAGGCTGCAGGATTTGGTCCAGAGTGAATGAGAGGATTAAGCCACTTCACTGTTATAATAACACGGGCTGCCAAAGCTGTGAACCAGAGGGAGCTGCCCATCGCTTCTACCTAGGAGACCGTAACCCAAAGCCAGCATAAATGACATGCCTTTTAAAAATGAAGCATTAGAGGCTAGCATAGGGGGATTTGAACAATAGATAATAGGCTCTCCAGCTTGGCAGCAGTACACAACTTTCTCTAGGGGACCCTTCCTTTGCCTACATCTTATGTGTTTTCTTCTCTATCACCACTTTATGCTAACAGAATGGGATAAACATTCACAGCAGCATATTGGGTGTAGCTTTGTGACTCCTGCTGTTGTGTGGCCAGAACTGTGTTAAACACCCCACCCCAAGAGCCATTCAGTTCATTTGTTTAACCACATCCACGCAGCCTGGTGGGATTGTCTCCTCATTATTGGTCCTGGTTGTTAACAGGGCTAGTGGGTCTGAGCAGAATTCCTGCTATTTTTTGTGGCCTTCTACTGTTCCTGTGTGAGGATGTGCCATCTCCTCAGGAATAAGAAGGGAGAAGCATAAAAGGAGTGGAGAATATTTACCGTCTGTGAAAGAGGGAGATGTAGCAGCCCCTGGTAAAAAAAAGACCATGTTAGGGCTACACTTGTGTGGCTGTGCCCAATTTAAAGGGTCACACTAGGAGAAAAGTTTGTGGCCTTGATTCAGGAGCGCATTCCTCTTGACTTCAGTGGCACTTAAATGCTGTCCTGAAGCAGCCTGTAAGAGGGTAACCCTGCAATGGGTGGAGCTGGTAGGAACCAAGCATTCCCCAAAACAGTGTGGTGTCTCCTACCACTACATCACACCATGCTTGTTTCTGCTTTGGTTCATGTGATATTTCCACAAACTAAGTTCTATGGCTATGAGAGAGTTTAACCCTATTTTGCCCTCTCTGCGGTGTGTGGGAAAGTGTGTGTGTGTGTGGGGGGGGGTAATTATTGTACCCGTCCCTAAAACTTGACACGTGTCCTTTTTAACAGCCTTGAAGCATTAGAAGTGAGGCTTGCTGCATGTTGCGTAACACACACCTTGTGTGCTGGTGGAGTTATTGCCTGCAGTGCTCATGCTAGAAGTCCTAAAATTGTATATTATTAAATCGACTAAGGATTTAATATTAAATCCTTCCCTGGTGACTTTCAGTAAATGCTTGGAATCCAGCATTTCAGTGTCTGTCGGTGCTAGGACTCTGAGGTAAAAAGTGATGGCAGCAAACACACCTCCCACAGTACATGGACAATTGAATTTTTCGTCGGGTTTTAAGAGGTATTCACGAACACAGTTGTCCATTCTAGAGCTGGAAGGACACACACATTTGTTGCTAGTCCAGTTTAACCATGCTGCAGCGTAGGAAACAAACCTTTGTGTCTTATCTAATCTAGAATTTACATTGTTTAAGCATGACTGACGATTGAGATGCAGGTTTTCCCTTGGGGCAGTGTTACTTTGTGAGGTGAACAGCAGCACTTTGCTGGAAGCAAAGGGCTGGCAGAAGTGCAGTGTCGGGGAGAAACTTTCCTCCTCTTGGTTTTCTGATCTAAGCAGGCTTCCCTGTTCAATGTTTTTCAGCAGCCTGCTCCCTCCTGTCCTGGGAGGATGATGGCAGTTCTGGGGAGGAGGGCTGGGTGAGGAGGGCTTGCTTAAAGCTCTTGGCAACAGCTGGCATTCCAATCTCGTTTGCTACAGTTGGGGCTAGACAACCATTTTGCTCACCCAGCAAGAGGAAATTCAAACCCAATCAAACGCACTCGCTCCCCCTCTTCCCAGTCTCTGGAGCGTCAGGTGGCAATTGACTGTGCCGTCTGCCTGATCTAAACCTGGGCAGAATGGGGGATCAAGATGGAGAAGGGCCATTTCATTTTGGGTACCCGGACCATATCGCTCTGAGGGCGGGCCTCTGATGGATGGAGACAGCTGGGGGAGGGAAGGGGGCTCTAATCCACCTAAAGAAATCCCTGCAGCGTGCTGCAGGGCCCTTGTGCTGTGGAGTTTGGAGAGGAGGAAGGAGGCAGCCTGGTTACTCCTCACACTCATTGATGATGATGATGGCTACCAGAGCCGGGTTACAAGTGAGGAGTAAGGACACTCTGTTGTCCCTCTCTCCTCTCCAGTACTCACTCTTCCCCAGGGGTCTGGACTGCCTTGGCCCTGGTGCATCCCACATGGAACAGGCCTCCTAGCTGGGCGGCGAGGAGGCTGTTGTCTGGGTGCACAAAGTAGCAGAAGACGAGCTGAGTGAAGGCGGCTTGGAAGGAGAGCTCTGGTGGATGCCAGATGCCTAGCCCAGCCAGTTGTAGGGGCAGAGCTGTATGCACCAGTGTGGATAACAGGACTCTGTTTTGAGATATACCCTGACGTTCTGGAAACTCTCCAGCTCCTGGAAAACTTGGTTCTTTAGATAGTTCTTGTAGCCAGACAGCTGATATTGCTTAGGCCATGTCTACACTAGGAGCACTTTGCCGATATAGCTGCATTTACACTTCGGGTCCTTTGCCAGCACAGTTATCAGTCAGGGATCCCCCTTCTTCACACCCCTGACTGACACATCTATACCAGCAGATGTTTGTAGGGTAGACATGGATGGAGGTGGAAGAACAGGTTGCCTCTAGAAGCATGACACATGGACTTGGCTGATCTAGCAGCTAAAGCGTGAGTAATGTTTTGGTGAAGAGGGACCTCAGACCAACACGAAAAGATTTGGTCTAACTTTTCTAGAAATCTTTGATAACTCCTTAGTGGGCAGAAACTGAGATGTTGCTCTCCTTTCCTTTCCCTTCCCCTCGCTGCTCCCTTTTCTCTCCTTTGGTTTTCCATCCTCCGGCCACGCTCGCTTTTTCTTTACCTTTACTTCATTAGCTCTCTTGGTGCTTTTATGTCTATCGAAACATTTGACCGGTGTGTATGCCACTGACCTAAAATTATGATCAGTTTTTTGAGCAGGAGGATTGAATCTACACAGTGAACTGAAGGAAATAAGTTTCATAGACCTGCTGAGCGACTCTGTGACGCAGAAGTGGCATTGCTGAAATACACTGTAGGTGTATATGCTTATAATGCAAATTGACTACTGGACTGGGGGTGTTTTGGCAATCTGTCAATACTGTTCTCTTTTTCTTCTCTGCTGTTCTCCCCTTTTTTTTTTGAGGGGGAGGATTTCTTCCCCCCCAATAAAATATATAAATTAATAGGGAGCAGCATCTCAGATTCCTGAGCAGGGGGGTCAGGAGGTCTTCTTGCAAAAGGCACAGAAATGAGACTGAGATGAATGGATGGTGAGGCTGCCCTTATTGGCAGAACGCTGTTGTTCCAAATGACTCTCAGAATAAATTTGGCTCCAATTCTGAGGCTCCAAACGTGGTAGGTTCGTTTTGTGGGTGTAGGTGGTACCTGTCTAAAACAATCCCAGCCTCTTCAGTACATCGACATCTCAGCCTTAAACTGTAGAGGATAGAGTCAGCATGACCTTGGGGTTAAGGCACTAGCCTGAGACTTCTTGTAGGATCTTGGGCAAGTCACACGTGCCCTGTGCTACAGTTCCCCATCTGTAAAGGAGGGTTCTCTATCTTGCCTACTCTTTGGTGCAGACTGTTTCATGCCATGTTTGTGCAGTGTCTAGCACAGCGGAGCCCCAGTTTCAGTTGGGACTACTTGGGGTATGTCTACGCTGCACACTAAGCCTGGTCTCCAACTCAGGTCTCAGCCCAAGCCCCCTTCCATCTACACACAAATCAGTCTGACTCGGGTCAGCAAGAACTCAGGAGCCGGGTCCTAGGACCCCACTAAGGGAGGGTATGTCACGGCCTGAGTCCCACTGAGATTTGGGTCCAAGCCCTTTCACTTTACAGTGTTTGGCACAGCTCAAGCTGCAGACCCGAGTCAGAAGGTTGGTGTGGACAGTATGGACTCATTAGCACAACTGTAAGATCTGGGTCCAGCAATTGTAAAACCCAGGTTTACAATGCAGTGTGGATGCTCAAGTGCTGGCTTGGGAACCACAAGCCCAGGTCCTGGATCTGGGTTTACAATCTATTTTAGACATACCCTCGGTGCTGCTCTGATGCACGTAATACTACTGTAGTATTCAGTTGATGCCTGAATTTCACACACATGGCTCTGAATCATTTGCCTTCAGTGACATGCTTCAAGCTGTTTTCTTTGCAGCACAGTAGGGTGACAGTCATGCTAAGAGATGCATTTCTTTAGCTAGTGACAACTCAGCTTTAAGAAGATAGCTAACCTAACCTACTTTTGCTGTTTCCTTTTCAACTTTAGTTGCAAACAGGAACTTGCTTCCTTGAAAGCTGTTACAGAACAAGAACCATGCCCGTGACTTAGCAAGGAACAAGTGATAAAAGTATAACATTTTACTCTTCAAAGATGTACTTAGAGATTATTAAGCAATACAAACATGGCTTTTCTTTACCTGGACTGCAGCCAGCTAGTGATAACTAGCTCTCTTTATATTTCAGGTAATACCTCTAGCAGAGATGGAATTTGTCAGCCAGTCTTTGGAGGCATGAAGGATGAGATGCAGCAAGGCACTCTGAGCAATAACATTTTCAACTTTTATAGAAATGTCCAAGTGAAATTGATCACTGAGTACACTGTGACTTGGCAATACTGGGATGGTTTTCATCAGATTGTGAAGTAAGAGCTGTTGGTTACTGTGTTTTTATTTAAACTAGTCCTGCAGTTCAAGTTGCTGTTGTAGCAGGTATTCAGATGTTCTTCAACCAAGCGCTGATATTTTCAGTTGCTTTTCCCTTTGGAAGTTGCTTGTTCCATTTAACAGTGTGTAATTGTCAGGAACCACCACTTTTTAAAATGAGTTTTCCAAACACAGAACCCACATAACTTGTGATACTTCATTTCAAGTAAAGCTGTGTGGTTTATTTCATTGTTGCATTTTTTTTTTACTTTAAAATTTGGCACTGGGATTTACTGGTAGTAGGACCCTCTTCAGCTCTCTCCTGTTTCTCAGGATCATACTAAAACACTAGTTCCTATTTCTCTGATCAACCACTGAAGCAAATGTAGTTTAAGTGTTGTGTCTGATGCCAAAAGGTCAAAAGTCCTTTGCTAAGTGACACGTAGTTAAATATGCCAAAAGCTTTGAGTAGTTCTTCTGGATCTGCTAATCTTAATGCAAATTGATGTTTATAAAACACCATGACAGTGAGGGCTAGTGTCACAGCTGTTAATTAATTAACCAACCATTGCACTGATTTCCCTTCAGCAATTTATGATGCTTTTCTTTTTTTTTTGAAAGTGGCAATGGTTGATGAGAGTTTTACTTCAATTAAGTTGACTCATTGCACCTCATCTAGTAAGGGGGAGAACCTAGGCCCTACCGGACACTTACTGACTTTTTTAGTGCATTGCTATCATATGGAGATGCTTCACTGCAACTGGCTGCTGAGAACCAAGCTACCTGCAAATGTGTATTCAAAAACAATGTTTCTCTAAGGCTGCTTAGGTGCACTGTACCATGAAATAGTCCCCTGTTTATCAACTTTACTGAGCTAACATGGAATTGACAAGAAGCAGGTACAGATATCAAGATCTGAGTAATCCTTATGCTACTCTTAGCTGTGGCATGAAGTAAAGAGGATGGCATGTGGTGACCACCTTAAATGATATGATTACAGATCTTTTCAGTTACCCTATAAGAGGAGAATACATTACTTTAAAAATATGAAAGAAAACCAATGAAGAGATCACGAAACATCAGAGGGTAGATTTTGTACTATGCCCCCTAAGCAGCAAGGAGGGTGGATAGTAGTGAATTTAAAATGCTTTTGCTTTACCTGGGTTCTAGGCTAGGGTACCTCAGCACAAGTTAAAGCATCCTTAGGGCCTGTTCAAACTATAACTCTCTCTATAGCTGCCCCTTGCAGCCCCTGATAAGCAGCTGGTACAGTATGTAGGGGTAGGCACAGAAGCACTCCACAAGAATGCAATGATTTTGTGAAGGTTTCATAATCTCAGTTGGAAAACTTTGTGCTATGAATGGTAAAGGGCAAGATAAAGTTAGTCCCACAAGCTGAAGGTCTGTAACTCCAGCTCAGAAAGAAAAGGCTTTTATAGCCCTGAAGCCCCCCCAAAAAAAGACATGTAATCAACAAATCTTCAGTACCTTAACCATCTGCAAAATTAGCAAAGCTACCTAAAGAGCTTCATCACAAAGCATCTTGGACCTTTTGTGAAGAGCACACAAATTCCCTTAGCTTGATCAAGTACATGGATGAGCTCTATTTTGAGATATCAAAGGTGACCAGCCCAAGAACAAAATGTTATGAAAAAGGGTATAAAACTAACAAGTAAATTAATCCTGAAAGGGACTCCCTTCTTTCCCCACAAAGAAGGTGGCTTTTCTCTTTCTTGTAGTCTTGGAAATATCAATTATTTTTCTTCTTGGTGTGGGAGAATGCCTCTGAAAGCCAGGCAACTAGAGAAGTGCTCAACTGAAGGAGCACAAGGGTCTTTTCTATTAACTGTTCAGGTGCTGAGGTAAGATTTTTTCCAGCACACTAAAATCACTTCTCAAATGCATGCATTTTCACACTAGAGATGTTTTAACCCTATTGATAATCTCTGAGGAAAGCTAGATGACCTGAATTTAGTGCATGGGAACATGTTTTTAAAAAGCAACTCTCAGCTTTATGCATAACAGGAACAAGGACATTTCTTTTTGCACAAACCTTTTAACAGGTGCAGCAAGCTGTCCAGAAGGATTTCAGCTATTGATACTGTTCCAAAACAGGTTTTTTTAGTCAGTGGTTCTAAACAGGCCGCAACTAATTAACCACTGACATTGTTTTAAAGGTAGTTGAACAACAAATTGACTTCTGAAGATGGTTATATAACAGCACTCATCTGCTTCAGTTGTGAAGATACTATGCAGAATGGAAGTTCATTTTTATGTGGCTCATACATTAGCAGTAGGGAAAACAACAATACTGTGTACTTGAAAACATCTAAGAATTTCCTGTTTCCTAAACAGTAGCACTGTGTTTAAATAGTGAAAATGTTAAGGCAGAGGATGTTTGTACAATCTGTGTTTACCCTGGGCCAGGCAAATACAGCATTTAGTGAATATTAAATAAATAGGTTCTCATATATATATTTATGCTCTAGAGGTTACAGTAAGCTCTTCCAAGAACTGGGGCAGAGCTCCTTCAGGAAAAGGAACTTATTTTTAGTAAAAAGTTGGCTGGTAACTGCCCTGGCTTTGAAGGAAGAAGAAAAAAGTCATGTGCTGTTCAGTTTAATCTTAAGCCATGAACATGTTCCTCATCAAGCAAACATCTAGAAAATAATTTCATAAATAGATGAAATTGAGGCAGTGCAATGAACAAGGACTGTGTTGACCAACACAGCTACATTGCTTATGGTCTCTGGAGCAGCCTAAGGAGGTGGCTACTACACAACTGGAATAGCAGTTTAATCACTAGAGTTGCTTTTTCCTCAATTTATGCTGAGGAAGGAGTGTGGCTGTTGAGGTGTAGGGGTAACCGCTCAGAGGATGATAGAGAAACAAGCTATACCCAAGTAGCACCAAAGCTCAGAATGGAAATGGAACAAGAAAAGGATACTTACAACTGCTGAACATTTAAACTTAGTCACTTGCAGGCCAATTTCTACAATTAAGGTGCAGAAGGTGGGGCATCAAGGTGCAGACCAGCTTCTAGTAGGAAGAGGGAAACTTCTCTGCAAAAGAGACAGGCACAAGGGGGCAAATCCTCTCCCTACAAATATAGACACCACCAAGAAGTCTCACCATGGGCCTCCAATGTATGATTTGGAAAAATTTTGAATTACTTCCTGTTTAACAAAGTTATCTACAGCCTAAAAAAAAAAATCTGCCTGCCCTTTGAAAAGCAGTTGGTTACTGACAAGGCCAGTCAATTATTTTATTTTCAGATTTGCTGTGACAGTAGCTACAGGCTTGAAGAGAGTCCCATTGTATGGGACAGCTTAACTCTCCAAGGAATAAGGAAGAACCGGTGTCAGATGTCTGCCATACAGGAGCAGAAAAGAAGGGCTGCCTAGGATACACATTAAGGGTGGGGAAACTAGAAGAAATTTGATCTCTGCAACCTCAGCTCTTGTTCCCATCTCAAATCATTTCCCAGGAAGTCAGTGGAACAATTGTTGCAATGTTTGATAAGACTTTGGGCCTAATATTTCCTCCCACAATGTGGAGGGTGGTCAAACTCATTTGGAATGTTTCATCTCCCTCCATCCTTGACACCTCACAAAAGCAGTCAGAATATGAGGAGGGCCTTAGCCAGCATGGTGTGGAGCCAACACTTAGCCAGTGTCCCTCATTTCCTGTCAATCCTCCATGATACACAGGTTTCCCTCTTCCTTGTGGATCATTGCAGTGAGACTACCTGCCTCCAAAACCTCAATTTAGGAGTCAGGTGGTCAGAAGACTACAGCTACATCACACTAACATTATACCTCCTGCCAAAAGCCTACAAAAATAATCAAATTCAACAGTCCAACAGCTAGGAATGTTTGTTTATACTTAGGCAGCTTCTCCCACCAAAACTATATCCCATATTAATAAGGACTTTCAAGTTTCTTGTGCTATTTGTCTAGCTAGGAAACCAATTCAGCTGGATCTGGTAGTGGTGGGATTAGAATTCCATCCCTTCCAGCATTTGAAGAGGGGAGCAGTGCAAGCAGTACGAAATCATAAAGTTTAACATGATTCTAACACCATGTAACCACACATTTCAGAAAACAGATCAGTGGGGCAGGCCTGGGATGTACTGGTAGTTTTAACTTTTGGTTTTGAGGAAGCTTGCTGCCAATGGCTGACTCCTACAATTTGAACTGATAGTCTGTTCTTCACTCCTCACTGTTCTCCCTGCCCCAGATAGCTCCATAGTCAGACCTTTCCTTCGACTGTAGCATGCACAGATGCACCACCCCATGATGACAAAGTTCACTGCAGCATGATTTAGCAAAACACCAAAGACAACTTAATGGTGTAGCCCAAGTTGGTTTTGCAAGACTTTTATTACTTTATATGAACAGTAGGGTTTTGGATTGCATTTAGAAATAAATGAATTCATTTGTGGGGCAATTTGAAAGCCCCCCCCCTTCAGTGAGCACCCTCTTTCAGAATATACTGCCCATTTCCTGATTTCATTAGCAGTTGTCAATACCCAAATACCACCACTCCTGCTTATAAAAGAGCAGGTCACCTTACATTAGTCTAAGTTGATCCAGCAAGCATGCATCTATAATACAAAGTATACCACTTTGACAGTTTCTCAGATGGAAAGTTCAACTCATTTCAGTCATGACAGTACTGTTAACACTTGTTTTAGTACCATGTATTATGATTGCCTGTTAAATGGACACAAATAAAAAAAGTTTGTAATAAGTTTTTTGTAAAGAGCTGTTGCCCCAGAATTTGTTTCCCATATTCAAAAAGCAGATTTGCACCAAGTTGTTTTATAGTTTGCATCTCACAACATACCCAAGTTATATTTTGCAATCACGTGTATTTTTACCCATGAGGGAATGAATGTCTGGATGGTCATTTTAAACATGAGATATTTACAAAGTAAACTGAAAATTGCAGTTCTAGATAAAGCTGAACAATTTTACCTTTATAAGAAGTGCTACAGGCTAGCTTCCTGCCTCAGGCACTAATGATTTGATTAGTTCTTCTGTACAAAGATCAGATCACATGGGCATTGTGTTTTAATTGACTCAGCTACTTTGCTTTTTTTAAATCAGTTCCTTTATTTTAAGGTACAATTTTTTGGTGGATTCTTACTGACCTTTCAACTGTTTTAGTATCACTTCATAGTTTCATCCTACTGGTGCCTTGTGCAGAATTGAATAATAACTAAGTTGTTGCACTAAGTTTATTAAATAAGTCAAAACAGTATTTGATTAAAAGAATATGGAAGTAACAGTATATAGAAAGACATGACATACTGGCAGAGTTACATCACCTTGAGTTGTTAGTTTTAAGTCATTCACATGTTAGGAAAAATGTTTTCCACCTCTAATACAGAGCAAAGTAGACAAGAATTTCTAAAGGAAGTCCTTCAGAAATAAATTAAAGTTCATAGACTAAGATGGGGAAAAAATACTGTACATTCAGAATGCATTATGCTTCCATGAACATTAGTCTCTTAAATTGTCTTTCAAGTACAGTATATGTGCCTGAAGGACTATGACAACTTAGTCTTCTAGGCCATACTTCCTAGTTACATGTTTTGGGAAGGGTGTTTGGTCTACTAGAGGGTCTAGAGTGCCATTACTGCACATGATACATTTTGGGCACAATGCAAGCCTAATTTCCCCCTTAGCCATAAGAATTAAGACAATATTTATCACCATACAGTTTGATATTACTTCCAATAAGTACAATATTTATTAAACATTTCTTCGGTTGTTAGTTACATATTGTGCAACAAATTACAATATTCTGCAGCCACAAATTATATGCAGAGTATGAAGAAACTATTAATCAGATAGTGTAATCTTTCCATTTATAACTCTACAAGAAAGAACTAGCAAATCAGATCTTACATATAACATCTTACTAAACTTTATGCATGGAAAGTGACAGACACTGTTGTGCTGTTTGATACAAAATGGCTGAACTTCATCTTCAGAAGACTAAACCCAACATCAACACATGCCAATATAAACATCAAAACAAAAAATATATTCTAACCAACCACGGGAAACAGTCTGGTATCAGGAAAAGCAACAAGGATTACACACATTTATAAACCAGCGCACACAGGTTTAAAACAGTTCTGAAAATGAAGTCAGCTGTCTTGAGTCAAGGGAATAAAAAAAGTCAGTATTGACCATTTACAATCTCTGACCTTTGTGGAGACGGTAAGAATCTGTTGTAGTGCAGCTACATACAGTACAATTCAGGCAATTTTTTTCACTTGGGTTCAGATTGCAAAATTCATTGTTGAGAGACAAAAGGGGGAGGCAAATTTTAGCAGCAACCTCCACTAGACTGCTTGACTGGAGTGCTCTGAATTTTAACATTGGACTTTTCTGCACCACCAGCTGTAGCTCCAGGACCCATTCGTTTTTTAATCTCCGCAGCCATGGTCATGAAAGACTGTTCTACATTTGTTGCATTCTTTGCACTGGTTTCCAAAAATGGAATTCCAAGGGAATCTGCAAATTCCTGTGAATTGAGAAATAGCAAAGAGTAAGTCTTAATACTTGCTACTAGAAAGTTCAGGATTCACCTGAGTTACTTTAAATTAAAAATGGATTTATGAATGTTCAGGAAAACTACTACTGGCTCAAAACCACCATCCCTCCCTCCCTCCCCAGCACAACCCTAAATTTGATCATGTGCACTTCATAACACATATGGGGGGACACCAGGATTTGCATTTTCTAGCACCAGCACATTTGAGGACTAATAGAAGTGAGTTTACTTAAGTAGGATGCATTCAAGTGGTTCAGTTTTAGTAACACATTTATGTGATTGGACCATTAATAAGCCAGTTGACATACCTTTGCTGTTGTATAGTCTACTACTTTCTTTGTGGTCAGGTCACATTTGTTCCCTACCAACAACTTGTTAACATTTTCACTGGCATAACGGTCTATTTCTTGCAGCCACTGTTTTACATTATTGAAGGACTCCTAGAAGATAAGAGATTACTTTAAGTATTCCTCTCCAAGACACCAGTGCCATTCATTGTTTTCAGAAATGGAGACAGCCTTCGCAAGTGCACTATTATAAAATGCATCATCTGCATATCCAGTGATAGTTTGTATTTCAGATGCTTTTCATATATTTATCTCCTTGATGTTAAGCAAAAATGAGTGTTTCTGGGGACTGCCAGGGTTGGGTGCAGCCTCACTGCTGAATCAGTGTCCCTGGGGTGGGGGGAGGCTGCAGGGTGATCTCCCATCTGTGCAGCCAGTGGCCTGTGTTCCCCACTGCCATGCTGGGGCCTCCATATTTATTGAAAAAATAAAGTTTGCAAAATTTAATTTTTTGGTGCAAAATTTCCTCACGAGTATCCTATGTTCTCCCAATCCTGCACTAGTGATTGCTGGTTCCTCTGGCCTGGCCCTAGTGCTTCCCTCAGCCCTAGAAAGACTTGGGGATTCCAACCTTCTATCCCAAGCATTATGGAAGCCTCTAGTACACCCATCCACAAACGTTTCCTCCAGGTCACGTATTGGAGGAATGAGAGCATCCTGCCCCAGGTCCTCCACTGGCTCTGCAGAGGAGCCTGGACTCCAAGTAGCATGTTTGAGCTGTCAAAGCAGTACAAGAGTGAAACTGGCCATATGCCAACTACCATCTGATACAAGTGGAAGCTCAAGGAAAGGATGCTTTCACCTTCGTCAAACAGGCAGACACTGGACTACTAAAAAGTCAAACACATTGACAAGTGAGTTTTGAGTTGTTCCTTTAGGGCTAGCTTCAGAGAATGCTGTTTTGTACTTGGTACTAAGGAGTGGTCAACCAATCGTACACTGTTCAGTTAACTGGGCTCCAGGGGCCCTACCATCTTCAGCTGCCTTCCCAGCAAAAAGCCATGCCACTGGAACCACCCATTCTGCAAAAACCATCCGTGAGCAGTAGCTTGAATTCAAAGGAGAGTTAAGTGACTAGGAGGGCAACAAGCATCTTACAGAAGTTTGTTTTCATAGTGTTAGATGCCCTCATTAAATCTACAAGACAAGAAGCCTACAGGAAAGCCTATTATAATAGTTTGCCAAGATAATGCATGCATGTCTGATGGAAGTCAATTTGCTGACGTTAAGATGTTTCCTATTCATTTAGGAGTTGGAAATAAATCCCATATCACTGACGATCCTCAACTAGCTTTTATTTCTGAAGGAACATAAAACAGTATGACAGCTCTTACCCTGGGAGTATCGGATAGTAAATCCTACTATAGCAATTCTGACTCTAGGCCACACAAAGCTCGAGTACATATGGAAGAAAGCAGAAGCATTTGCCCTTGGAAAGTAGGAGGAGTTTTCCTTCAGTTAACTTAAAGTATAAGTAGTTTTAAGCCTTTCATGCTGGTGTTTGTTCCTGCTGCCAATACCAGTACATTTTGATGCATCCATGTCTCAGCTGCCTGTCAAGTTTTGTTGAAAGTTTTTCCCATTTCCACCTGATGCCATTCCCCCAACTTGAAGCCCAGAGGAATCAGCCATAAGACTAAGTCTGGCAGAACTAAGAAGTTTGAAGCTGTGTCTAAGTTCAGTTTTCTCCAGACTTGCACCAATATTACACAAACTTGTCAGGTAAAGATATTCAGCAAGTGTGACCAGATTATTTTTAGCATTTAGAAATAGCAATTCATAGCTTATAAGGTGTCTAAGCATAATTCAAGAGCCAAATAAATCTACAACATCTGAAAGAACTGACTTGGTATGTCTATTGGCCTAAGTTGTTTCTCAAGGTGTAAAACACTACACAAGTATCTAATTTAGACCTTACCTGGTCTGTAACATCATACACAACTATGATGCCATGGGCTCCTCTGTAGTAACTGGAGGTGATCGTTCGAAATCTCTCTTGGCCTGCTGTGTCCCACTGCAAAGTGTGAGAATTAAGATTGTTAGAGGTATAAACAAAAAGGTGCAACTGTACCAGAGAGACTAAAGTTGGATTTTTACAATCCAGTTAAGACTATCTATCTAATCGCCATACATCTGACGCTCCCCAATTATACACAATCAGTTGGAGTATAAACATCCCTTAACACCCTCAGATAAGACAAGTCAGTCATCTGACCACTGCTTTACAATAACTGTTCACTGAACACTAGCCTGGTCACACGTTTTAGAACTTCAGTGCGATGAAGCAACCTCCAATACAAGAAAGATTACTGCAGCAGAACAAGACTCTAAAATGATCCTTGTAAGTCCATGAGAAGTACTACTGCAAGTAGATAGAAAACTTTCATCTTCCTACAGTTTGATGATGCTAACCAGGCATCCTCTTTCCTCCTAAGAAACTGAATGAAAGTAGGATAGCCAAAGGAACTCACCACCCACAGCCAACACAATGCTGTTAAGACTACTGAGGCAATCACCTTCAACTGGCATCCAATGTTTAGGACACAGATCAGTTGCAGCAGTAACTACACCTATCCCAGCCCACTCAAAAGTGGCTGTCAAGCCTTTTGTTTCCCAGATGTAAGATACACAAGTGTTAAAACTGATTGCCTTTGAGGCACAGGCAAGGCTGGAAAGCAGGTGGAAACTAGTTTAAAGCCAATTTCTATCATAATAGGTCAAGGGCATACCACTGAAGGCAGCTGAAGTCATGTTAAGCTACTTCACTAAATCCTTGTCTACATTAGCAAAGACAACCATTGTCAACTGTTTCAGCAGAAGTGCAGCTGAACTGCAGATGTACCCAAAAAATAAGCTATGTTTAGCATCATTTTGGAAGCAGTTGTCAAAATGTATGATTCAAACTATCTCAACTGTTACTGACACCCCTTGGGCTAGATTTATTGTTCTGCTACAACGCTCAAGTGTCAGCTAGGCTGGTGAAGAGCAGTCCCCCCTAGACAGCCATAACCTCCCTGGTAATAGCCTTGATTCAGGAGGCTCACCCACCTAGGGCAGCCCCAGCTCCACAACCACTCTAGGGAAGGGAGGAGGAGAATCAGGCCAAGAGAAGGAGGGATAGGACCAAGACAATCCTGCATCCCAATAAGGCAAGACCTGACCTAAACTGCACAGAAGGATGCATCAGCCCTCAAGAAAGGGAAGCGTAAGCCCTCACACCCCTCAGTGCGGGGATAAGAGCAGTTCCTTTTCAGCAACAGTTTTACTAGTATAGATGAGGCCTTAACAATTGTACATTTTGGTTTTCTCAAGGGTTTTCATAGAAGCAAATCCATGTCTAAGTGTATTAGTCACTAACTTTAGCAAACCATCTACAAATACCTTTGTACATTTAGCATGGGAAAAAATTAAATTATGAAACCACCACCTACAATAGTTCTATTTTCAACTATGCCTGAAGTGTTCTAGACAACTTCTGACCTTAAGTGGCTAGAGTGAGTTTCCAAAAGGCTCCTGCTCTCACTGGAAGAGCTGCTTCTAGATTTAAGCCTTTTCCCCATAATTTTTTCAGTACTAATGCAATACTTCAGTTCAAAGTTTAAGATCAATATTAGGCGTGCCCATGTCATGGTAGTACTATCTCCTTTATTGCAGAGTAGTATAGCTCAATGCACTTACATTAATACAGATTGGAAAGTCACTGTCCCCTGTCTACTGGCAGAGACTGTAGTGCAAGGAAGGTATGCTGTAGATAGCAATAGTCCATGCATTTCAAGCTCTGGACTAATGCTTGCTTTAGGCCTATTCCAAACTAAAACAGTTGAGTTTAACTATTTTTGGCTCCTATCCCCACAGAATCTGGGCACTTTACATTACACAGAATACTTAAGTTATCCCAAATAAATTAGTTACCACCATTTATAAGCCCTACCCATGCATGCCATGTTATGGGAGCCATTAAATACCTTGCTAGACAGATCATCCTTGACCTGTCCTAAACTGGACAAGAGAACAAATTTTGTAGGCAAGAGCTTCCTATTGAAAACTGGGTCTATTCCAGGAACCAAAAGAGCTTGTAAGTGTTGCAAAAAACACAGGAGAAAGTCATGTTTCCTGGTAGGCAGCTGAAGACCAGTCAGTGATTTAAAGATAAAGTTCTTCACGTTTTACTCAAATAAGTGGCTAGTACAATACATGTTCTATATGCCAATAGGGGCAAAACGCAATTGAGACAGGCTGCTGCATCTGCACCCAGATGTCCTTGAGGACCATCCAGAACCTTCAGTTCTAAGCTGAGTGTAATATGGTTTCACCGTAGCTAGATTACTGTAACTATGGTAAAGTCTAAGCCAGAGTGGAGAAGCTGCAGTTTGGCAGAAACAAGTGTAATTTACACACACTGCTTGATATAAGGCAGGGTTTTAAGAGTGTTTAATACCTCCTCACACAAAGACTAAGCCTATGAGTCCAGGTGAAAGATACCTGTACCCCCTTGTATATACAATTCACACTGTTACACCTTCTCTTCTACACCCTGCCAAAACTTCTGTTCCCACCCCTTCTTTATGCAGCTCATATACAGAGGATACCCTCAGGCACCCAGCAAATGCTGATCCTTGAGCTGCCAACTCCTCCCTCTGCATCTGTCTTTCTACAGCTCACAGGCCACTTTGCTTTCCTTCCTCTCTTCTCCTGAAGAATCAGTAATATCTGAGCCATTCTTCTCCTTGCTTTTTGCACTCAGGAGGGGTGGATAGCAGTTCCCTCAATCTACTCTGCACCGTTTCTACTCTTCCTAAACAAGCTGTTTTTTCAACACACACTTCAAAAGACAGGCCATTTTTGCTCTTAGTGCCAAGTAAAGAATGCTTTTTTACACAAAGTGTGTTTAGTCTGCTGCTGCTATACGCAAACTTGTGATCATTGTATTTTGGTAGACATCCATTGGCAACAGAAGGTACTGAGGTCTACCTACTTATTACTTGACTTTCGCAAATTAACATTAATTCCACTATACCAATGTGAGTAACCTGTGTCAGTTTTCCAGTGCTTTGAGATCGAAAGATAAAGCCTGTAAAGGCTAAGTGTTAATACTACATCCCCAAGTCTGTGTTTCAGCAAACCCAAGGTGTGAGGTTAATCTGAACATTCTTGCTAGCAGAAAGAATTTAGTATGAAGAATTTTAGCAATGCAGGTTAAGAGTGTTTACCTTCCTCAAGTGTTCAGGTTGAACCTTCCGATTTACATCTTGCAGTAAGAGGCCTAGTTGTACACTAGAAACCAATGATCAGTTGCCCAAACACTAACCAAGTTGAGGTTGCTGCATTTAAGAGTACCAGCAAAGAATGTATGTATTGGGCAATTTATATTCAATAGTTTGAAGTTACTGCCATTTGCACAGAGAACAAAGATACTTACTATAAAGCAGTCCCTTACAACGCAAGGTAGATTTTCAGGCTATTTGTGTCTTAAGAGATCTGTACCTGAACCTGCATTTGTTAAATGACATGTCCTTCACTATTCTTTAACCATCTTGATATTAGATTTAGCCCAAGTGTTTTCCTTATGCTTCACTGAATTCATCTAATCAATTTGCAACTCTGAGATGCTGTTTAACCTTTCAACTTAGACAAAGGCACCTCTGTGCATCCTATAAAATTGTCTACAAGCTATTGTAATAAGTGCAGGTGTACAATCCTATCAAGAGCTAAGCGAGATATTCACGTGAGAAATCTTAAGACAGAGTCAAAAGCACGTGCTTGCTTACAACGTGCCAATAACTATGCAACTTGGTTTTCAAAAAAAAATAGTTCATACTTGCTTATTGAAACATTTGTCAAATCTTCCCAATATTTTACTAAACATACAGAAATGTATAACTTTATTGATCTGGCACAGTACACAGTCACAATTTACATGATTACTATTAATGCCTCTGACTATTATCCGAGAGTTAAGACATACTTACTATTTGAAGTTTGATTGTTTTCCCATCTAACTCTATAGTCCTGATTTTAAAATCCACACCAATTGTGCTGATGTAGCTTTCTGTGTATGTGTCATCCTAGAACCAGAGAAAAGAATTAAATTAATGATAAGCCAATGAAATCTTAACTCTCTCCTGTAGGAATCTCAGATACCTATGGTGAAGAAACAATCAAGCCCTGTATTTTGCTTCATAAAATGCCCACATTCTACTACTCCATTATGTTAATGGAGTCTTTGTACAATGGGGCCCATGAACAGGGCCCCTTCAACACTACCAGCATATAAATAGGAGCTTTTGAAAGTTTTCCCTACAGGTACTCAAGTCAGTTCCAAAAATGGAATTAAGTCCCACTGACAGATTTGGGAGCCTACATTTCTTTAAAAGTCAATAGGATTTGGGTACCCAAGTCATTTTTGAAAATTTTCCCTGGTCTCATTAATTAAGAAATGGGGAATTCTAAAAACAAACAAACAGTTTAACACCATTCTATTAGGATCCCTGTCTGAATAGTGAAATTTGTTTTTAACATCTCTTGTTTAGGAGTCACTTCTTCAGGTTACTCAGAAGACAGACTCATTTTCTAAACACATTTAGATGAAGGGCCAGGGTGGGATGTTTCTGGCCTGGCTGGAGCTGCTCTGGCAGGCTGGGCAGCGCAGCCGCCGCCTGCTCTGGTGGGCCAGACCAGGCGGCAAGGCTGCAGCCTGTTCCAGCGGGCTGGGCTGGGCGGCACAGCCATAGCCTGCTCCAGCGGGCCCGGCGGCACAGCCGCAGCATGCCAGCCCCAGAGCTGCAGCTGCTTCAGAGGCTGGGGGAAGAGCACCATGGCCAGACGCAGACACACTCTGGCCCCGCCTTTTCCCTTCTGGGTGTGCTCTTTCTGTTGGGAGGAGGGGCTGTGTCCCATCTCCCTCTCTATACCTGTTCATAAGCTGACCCCCTTCTCTGGTGCTTCCCTTTCTTTTTACTAAAAAATTCAGCTTATGAATGAGTATATGGGGTACAGTATTCCATTTTGAAGTTAATATACATTGAGTAGAAGTTAAGAATCCAGGATAAATATCACGTGGAAACTTACAGTGAGAGAAGCTAGACAGATTACTCCAAGAGGAATTTGTTGCAGCTTAGCTTCATTTGCTGCTGTGGCTCAGTATTTTATTATGTATTTTGCTTGAACAGGCCTTCTTACCCTGAACTCTAGCTTTATGCACATAAGTTGACTTAAGCTATGCAAGTCTGGAGCATTACTAATTTGTCAGTGACATGGAACCCTTACAGATAGGCTTTTGCACACTTGAATTAGACAGTGACAGGCTCTAAATGTCAAATGTTTTGGCATGAACACTAGTACAAATGAAGTGGGTCTGGGCTTAAGGCAAGAATATAGTGAAGAAACACAGCCCCTGTCTTTAGTGGTCTGTAACTATTCTATTTCTTGGACACTGTGGCAGTTGCCACATTCTTCCAGAGAGCAAAGACAACTTCTTGCATCAGGAAGTCCCTCATCTTTCCCAATGCTAACCAAATACATCTCATACTGTGACTTCTGAGTCTGAGCTATCATCCCAAGGCAGAGCTTCTGTGTGGTGGTTTTAACCTTTCGTGTGTACTGAAACACCAAAAACAGATTTCAGTTTTCACTAACACTGTGGAGGAGCAATGCAGTTAGTGTCCTTCCTTAAGGAAATGGAGTCCTGTAGAGTGAGCACCAGAAGATCACAATTATGTGTTTTAGGTTCAATGAATATTGGCTAAATGGCTTAACCAACTCTTACAAGGCACCACGTCAGTCAACACCCAGAAGATTTACCCAACTGTGGTAGTGCTTGAAGTGACCTGCTACAGCTTGTAGCTAGAATGATAGATAAGACAAACTATCATAAGCCAGATGCCTAGCAGGTTCAAGGCCACCTTTGGCCAAGGGTGTGTACATGCCCAGTAACTACAAAGATGGGTATCCAGTCTTTTTTGGCCTGTGGCTAGTTCAATATTTCACACCTCTGCTATATATCCAATAGTTTCTAAAGCAGTAGTTCTCAAACTTTTGAACTGGTGACCCCTTTCACATAGCAAGCCTCTGAGTGCAAGCTGCTTTATAAATTAAATTAAAAGCACTTTAATATAGTTAACATTATAAATGCTGGAGGCAAAGTGGGTCTTGGGGTGGAGGCTGACAGCTCGCAACCCCCCCTGTAATAACCTTGTGACCCTCTAAGGGGTCCCCAACCCCCAGTTTGAGAACCCCTGTTCTAAAGTCTGTTAAGTTTGTTAACACTTTCTTCTGGGGACAAAGATACAACTGTTGAGTTTTAAGGTATTAGTAACGGACTTGAAAGAACATTTTGCAACAGTTAGTCTTCCCAAAGCATACAGTTTAGATTAATTGGATGCGTTTGTAGGTGGCTGTACGCTGGACATGAAAAGTAATCTGACGGGTAAGTGTTCAAATGTATTTGTACTACCATACAAATACTAAGATGTGACCTTAGATTGCTGTGATACTATTGCCTTTACTGGCATGTTACTTGATTTCTAATAGTTGTTCATTATTTCCTTTGTGAATGCAACCTTAACGTAAGAACTGTGTCTGGCAGACCAAATACCTTGTTTTCTAAAGTGAAAAGTAGAATAGATCAAGCAGTTATTTCCTTGATTAACTTATAGTTGCAATTTTGATTTATTCAGTTCTTACCCATTCATAAGTCATTGTGACAGAACAATCCAATTAGCTGTTATCAGTAAAATATGGGAAGAAGAGAATAAGCAAAGTACCCTCTTGAACCCACCCATCTTCCCTTGGCATACCAACTCCTGGAAAGTCAAGTATCAGTCGCCTCACATGGAAACATCTCCTCACTTATAAGTTGCAGTCAAGCAATTGTATCATTGACAAAATAGCTTTGAAAGCATAACTGAACTTACTGCAAACCTAAGTAGAAGGCAAGACTTCCCAACACCAGAGTCTCCAATCAGAAGTAGCTTGAATAAATAGTCACTGCAAAGAGAAATATATGTTAGTATTTATATACCACTGAAATTTAATCTGATATTTGAAGAACTTGAATTACTCAGACCATGTACTTCGGTGTAATGGCTATTTCTTTGAAATTGTATTTGCTACTGTGACTGTCAGGAAATTTGAGTACTTTTTCCTCCCTCATGAGGATTACTATTCAGTCTTTACAGTTTTGTACAGTATACTTTATTTAAATAGAAGTAAAAACTGACATGTTAGAATGGAAGATTCAGTGTCTGAAGTATGTTCTTCGTACATGCAGTACTCATGTAATGTTTTGTCATGTACCAGAATCAAGATTCATTTTAACTAGACCTTATTCTCCTTTGTGCACTCAAGTCAAATACATTAGTCACAATTGTCAGTCAGTATACTCATGTTTCTAAATAGCATAAATTCTCAGATGGTGGTAGGATAATAAATCCTTCCAACTATACTAAGGATGAGTCAACTAGCAAAAAGATTATTAACACTTGCTACTAAGATCTAAGAGCCAACTCAAGCCTGTACACCAAAATACCTGGTCACAGAAGAATGAAAAGCTGGGAACTGACAGGTTTTTTTAAATTTAGACAGGGTAAAGTTTGATTCCACCTCCTTTTCTGGAATCAGTAAAATGTACCTACTCAGTACCAAAACAGAATTTGTGCCTTCTAAATTACACCCTTGTTGCTAAAAAAATTGAACATTAAAAAAAAAATCCATTAAGATATCTGACAAACTGGCTGAAGTTTGTCTTTAAGCCTCAGAAGGAAGGCTAACGGTGTAGGGTGCAACTCAAAAATCTGCTATGAAATGTAAGTGATCGTCTTAATGAAGACAAGAGTATTTGATAGTCTTGACTGAGCAAGAGCTAGAGAGGACAGAAAATCATTATCCATTCCATTCCACTCATGTTGCCTTCTAGTTTAGACAGAGAATGTTTGCTACTGGCAAACCAGAACAGAGATTTTCATGCTTCAAAAAGGTGTCCCATGTGACATTAGTTCTAGGCAGCTCCACAGAGTAATCAACTATTAACTCTTTACTCCACCCCTTGTTAGTGAAGTGTATTAGGTCGGAACTGAACATTTATTAGCTAAAGACCCCAGCTACCAAAATGACAAATATGGAATGTGGCATTAATACTGGTCTATGGTATTTGTACTTGTGAAACCAGCAATATTAAGGCTTCAAACCTGAGAAATGAAGTTAACTACAACTTGTACATTTTTTAAAAAAAAGTATTGATTTAATACTTCAGTATTGATGCCAATATTACTATACTGAAGATTGGTTGTAAGTGGCAGCTGTCTGGTATTCAACTAAGAAAGTTAAAGCCTTGAGTTCTGAGATTCCTCCCTTTGGCAAAGAACCTATGATACCATTCTATTTGTTTACATAAGCTTCAACTTAAAGAGAAATGAAGTTTCTATTTCATTAATACTATCAGCCTAAGTCTATTGAACCAAATAAAAGTCAGTCATAACTCAAGATAAATAGGACAGTGTAATACTAAAAGATCAAAGCTTCTTTAGGAGACGTGCATTGTACTGAAGAGTAGCATTTTGTTCTCTCCTGAACAGTCTACACTGATCACTCCCCATTTTAAACCTACAATCATGAAGATTATAGGGCAGTGGCACTAAGCCACCCCTGAAGTATAGAACTATATTTTGGGACACATTTGTCAGTGATTTTCAAATATCTATTTATGTGATGAAATGTCTGATAGCATAGTAGGACATGCTGCTTATCTCTGGTCATCTGGAGCTGTACATTGGTCATTCTTATACTCTGGCAGGGAGAGACTTTAAAATACTCTTTTTAAAGTATGGAGGTGCCATTTGAGACATTTTGAAAGTTATTTGACTACTTTTAAATGAGACTAACAGTGTAGGGAAATATAATTATGTGAGACCTTATGACAATTATACTCATTAACAAACATCTTTATCAACTGCTAAAAACATTAAAATTTCTCAGCTACACAGATCTGATGCTGGTGTAAGGAAATTTGTACTAAAGTTAATCACTACAGTAAACATAATTTGAAGTTAAAATCTGGAACACCTACTTATGAATTGTTCAACATCGAGATACTAAACTTAAGTGATACACAGTTTGCTTCATATCGCCATGATGTATTATAGCAGCCTAAACTAATGGCTCTCAACCTTTCCAGACTACCGTACCCCTTTCAGGAGACCGATTTATCTTGTGGATGGCCAAGTTATGACTCATTTAAAAATGACTTGCTTTACAAAGTCAGACAAAAATACAGAAGTGTCACAGCACACTATTACTGAAAAATTGCTTACTTTCATTTACCATATAATTATAAAATCATTTAGAATATAAATATTGTACCTGCATTTCAGTGTATAGTATATAGAGCAATTTTAACAGGTCATTGTGTGTATGAAATGTTAGTTTGTACTGACTTCACTAGCGCTTTTTACGTAGCCTGTTGTAAAAGTAGGCAAATCTTCTTGAGTTGATGTACCCCATGGAAGACCTCTGTACTGCCAGAGGTATCCTGGTTGAGAACCACTGGCCTAAACTACAGTTAATAACTTGCAAAGAACCAGACAGTATTTATACTGCAATATTTTAAGATGGACATTTAGCTTAGTCATACTCTTCACACCACTGTTTGAACAATCCACTTGCCCAGAAGATATTCCTGACCACTGAGGGGGAAATGCCATCAACTTCAGTAGAATCCAAGCATTCATTTAAAAAGGTTACAGCCTTCCAAAGATCAATCATGCTTAAACAGATAGACCACTATTTCTGCTCACTTTCCTCATCTACCTTCCCTCTGCATTTCTTTCCTTGCAGTATCCCCAGATCCCCCATCTTTATGGGCTGTATTGCCACCTCACCTCCATTTCATCTGCTGAATGGATAAGCAGTAAGAAAATTCTTATTAACACTTAAAATGTCATCATGCTTTGAAGTTAGTATTCCAGCCTGATCAATGGGAAACACCACAAAATAAAATCAGACCCCCTTGTGAAACACAAGAGGTATTCTCTTACCACCTCCACCACTCCAGCATGGTTTAGTGGATAGGGCATGGATGGATACTCAGAAGACCTGGGTTCTATTTCAAGATCAGACACTTGACCTCCCACCGACTGTCATGTCAGATTAGAGAATATTTGAAAATAAACGATATAAAGAGTTTGAAGCGTCAGTTATTGTGTCATTGGGGGTAACATACAGGTTGTAGGGGGATATTAGCGTTCTGGTATTGGACGGCATATACCATATACAGTCTGTCATGTCCCCAGTGTGGGGTGTACGGTGGGTGGGATCAAGATACAGTCAGGAGGCAGTGGGGGTATATCACTCATAGAAACAGGGTACAGACAGTCATGGGCATGAATAAGTGGGCTGGATAATGGGGATGGGACAACCCTCACATGGTGGAGTTCGGTTCGGTGGGTTTAGGGCTCAGGGAATAGAGTCCAGCGGGGGGGTTCACAAGTCTCCTCCCCCCTGCGGGTGCACGAAGCCACGCCCGCTCACTCCTGGTATTGGCGGTGGCCGGTGATGTGCTCCGTGTAGATGTATCTAGACCAGCGAATAGTGTCCGAGACCATTAGGCGTCTCATGAGCCGCGCGTAGCGACGGCCCACCCCACAGGTCCGAAGCACACGTTCATTGCAAGGGTCCCAGGCACCCAGGGCCCCAACAATCAGGGCGTCGGTACGGACCTTGTAGCCCTTTGACCGCAGGGTGTCTGCCAAGGGGGCGTATTTTTCGATCTTGCGGGCTCGGGCCTCGCGGAAGGCCGGGGACCTGTTTTCAAATGGAATCGTCATGTCGACGAGGATGATCTTTTTCCGAGCCTCGTCCGCGACGACGCTGTCCGGGCACAGCAGGCTGTCGGTGTCGGGGATGGTGCGGTTGACGGCGATTTCTCCCAGGTAGTAATCAATCATCTTTTCCCCAAAAGCTTAGAAGTCTGTAAAGCCTCTAACACAATGGGACCCTAATCTCAGGGCTGAGCAACATGCAAAGAATCACACGAGATGGATTCCTTCAGTATTTACAAGTGAACCAAATAGCCCTTTAACTGAAATGGCCTATTAGAGGATTACCAACAAATGACTGTAGACTGCAACTACTCTAGAATGATCCTGCAGTATAGAGTAAGCCTGTTCTAGACAAAAAGGTGACTATTGAGTTATGCTCACCACACCCTAGTAAGGTTAGACAGAGCTCTTACCTTTAGAGCCATCAACTTGAGATGACATTACTCTAGCTATGTACAAGACGCTATGCTAAGCTGTAAGTTAAGCTGCTGGAGACAGGAAGACAGACTTGAAGCTGACCACTCATTTACTTAGCCACAGGAGTTTCACAATATAGAAATGACATCTGGAATCTTCTCAAGTGGACAAGTCAAGGACAGTCTTAACTTTATTAGCTTGACTGGTACACTACCTATATGAATTCTCTTAGTACTGCTCATCAGCTGGACACCAATTAGCTGGAAGAAGTTTAAACATTCCCTCCATCTCCACAACATCTGGAAAAAGCTGTAGGCAAAATCCAGATACTAAGATCCCCAGCACTTTGCTGTCCCTGTGTGTTGCTTAGGACAGTGGTCTCCAAACTTTGAGCACACACCTTCTGCCACGCCAGCTCTACCATTTTTGCCAAAGCAAAGCTGCTCGGACTCCCACCTGAACAGCCGATGTGAAAAAACCCTTTCCTCCTGCTGTGCACCGCTAAGGATCCTCTTGTGCGCCCCACTTTGGAGACCACTGGCTTAGGAAACTCCACTTTGGTACTAGCAGGGATTAGCAAGTGTATGATAGCTAGGTGAAGGCTTCATATCTTTCTTTTTTTATATATAAACTAAACACAAAAAGGCTAGTCATTCCAAAGCCAAGTTAGAAGTACAAGGTGTAATTTTCCCTTTTAAGGTTTAGCACATATAGAAATTTGGGAGAATCTAGGGATTTGTTTTTAAGCAAGATTACAAATATGGAAATTTAAGATTTTTAATAAAAGTTTCTAGGTCAGGAAAGAGAAGCAGGAGTTTACGGTTCAAGGGTTCTCAGCATTTTCTATGTCATCCACCAAGTCACGTGTTCGTAAGAGCTAGAGATAAGTACCTGCTTACAGAAGTGTTACCCCAAAATTTTTAATAAAAATTCCTACCAATTTGGAAGTGGAGACAAATAAACCAAGCAGACTCCATAATTAAGGTTTTACAGACAAACTTGTTACAAGTTCTAAATCTGACTTCTCTAAAGACTGGATTACTGGAAATGTGACTAGTAGCTACATGCTAATAGTCCTGGTTAGGACTAGCATACTGACCATAAAATGGTCACAGTAGCTTTAAATTCTGTTCCTTGACCAGGACTTAGATCAAGGGTTCTCAAACTGGGAGTTGGGACCCCTTAAGGGGTTACAAGTTTATTACATGGGGGGGGGGGTCATGAGCTGTCAGCCTCTGCCCCAAATCCTGCTTCACTTCCAGCATTTATAACGGTGTTATAAATTAAAAACACTTCTTAATATATTTAAGGGAGGGGAGGGTCGCACTCAGAGGCTTGCTATGTGAAAGGGATTACCAGTACAAAAATTTGAGAACTACTGACTTAGACATTTTCAAGAGAAAGTCATACTGGTCCAGGAGTTTGTTTCAATGTTTACTTATATCAATCCTGTTGTTCTGAGCCTCTGCCTCTCCTTCCAGCCATCCCAACAATTCTTCCTCATGCTCCATCAAAACAAGAGGAACATGCAAAAAGATTAGGCAGGCAGGCAACCACCTGAAGGCAGCTGTTCTGAGAGAAGTACTGCTACTAGCAATCGGTTTGGAGCAGCAGAAAGGCAGGCAGTTTCAGTGAGGATTGGAGGACAAAGTACATGACAAGTGGCCCACTATTTGTCCTCTGACCATGAGGGTCAGGCCTTCAGGCCCCTAAGGTCAAAGAGCCTTGCTGTAATCCAAGAAGAGAAACAGCAACTATAAGTGAAATTTGAGACTGACTCAACAGCTCAACTGAGAAACTTTGGAGTAATTCTGCTCATTTCTAATTTAGACTGAACAGTAAAGTGAGCCATGCAGTAGTTCTCTCCTCTATAAAGCCAGCAAGGTACTTCTAGCAATACACAAGCTAACTGTTAGCTAACAAGTTATAAGCCAAAAAGACAACAAGGCAGCTGTAAAATTAATGTGTTAGCAGGCATAGGTAAATTAAGCTCTAGTGTATACCTCAACCTGCTAGCGGCCTGGTCATCACTAGGATCGTTCCTCTTGTTAGTCACCACACATTAAGATGGCCAGAATAGGCTGCACACAGTATCAAAAGCTCCTTTAAAAGTGCCTCCGTTTTATATGCTGGCATTCATGATCAGCCATGGAGCCCTATAATTTTTTTTAGGTAATAGCTTTTCGCGGATCACAATGCTACTATCAAATTTGACCTGGCAACCACCCCTCCCCCATAATGGTGTGGGCCACGCCAAACCTGAGTGGTGCTGTGACCCTGCACGTGAGGTCTCAACTTCCAGGGTACGGTGCCAAGCTGCAGGTGAGTTTATCATGTTTTCTAAGTTGTGTTTTATTTTGTATTTGGGAACAACATGGGGCTGTAATCATCAGGAATTGGAAAGATTTAAGGTTCTTTGGGCAACTTTCGCTGTGCATGTCCATGTTTTGTAGTGCCTGGAAACTGACCTCTCTCCTTTTGTCAGGCCAGCTTCTATTTTATGTGTTTTCCCTCTTTAGTTTATATTAACTGAGTCAGGGCTGGTGTTGGTTTTTGCCTAGTAGAGAAAGAAGTCTTAAGGGAAGCACACTGAGGCCTCAAGGCATTACTTCAATTAAAAAAAAGTGAAAGTGTGTCCCCCACTACACTTTGAAGGAATTAGTGTCACTGTGAAAGAGTATCAGAGAGGTAGCCGTGTTAGTCTGGTTCTGTAAAAGCAGCAAAGAATCCTGTGGTACCTTATAGACTAACAGACGTTTTGCAGCATGAGCTTTCGTGGGTGAATGCCCACTTCGTCGGAAGTGGGCATTCACCCACGAAAGCTCATGCTGCAAAACGTCTGTTAGTCTATAAGGTGCCACAGGATTCTTTGCTGCTTTTACTGTGAAAGAGTGACAATGTTACTAGCACCAAGTTTCCTTAGGGATAAGTTGTCCAGGTTTGGACACTTACATCAAACTTTATCAAAAGATGCATCATGATGCAACTCATATGGAAGGAATTTGGTGTGTGATATAAACTTCAGGTCTGCCCCTGTGCTCTAAAGTAGAGTGTCAGGGCACCTGAATAGCCTCTTCCTTGTATGCAAGGAAGTGCACAGATATCCTCAAGTGACTTCTGTATCTATAGCTATGGTGGACACAAAGCCATGAACAGAATTGAAGACTCTATATGAATGAATTTGAATTAAAAGTAAGGGCCTAACATGATTGTTATGACAAATACATGGCTAACAGGGGAGCGTTTCCATTAACACTTAGAGCACCTGGGTGGAAAAATACAGCCCTGGGAGAACAGCTGCAGTTTATCATTTTCAATCCACTTTTTCTGAATTCTGGAAGAAGATCAGCAACAAAATCCTAGCAAGCTACAGTAAAATATTTGGTTGCCAGATCTTGTTTGATTTTTGGCTAACACATCTGGCTGGAGTATCTTTATCACCACTACAGGTGAATTTCTTTATTTAGATGGATTATGTGGGACTCCATAGCTTAACCTGTGCATAATGCAGTCATGTAGCTACAGATAGCCCTATGATCGCCCCATATGTAATTGCTGGATAATTGTGTTCTGTAATGGAAGCTTTTTTTGAAAGTTAAGTCTAGCCCTTATGGTTGAAAAGAACCTTCATGAAGTGTACTGAATGTAAGTGGATGAAATGATGTCAGCAGACATTCTGAAGCAGCTGGGAAGCATGAACTTCTCGCAGACATTATGATGGGGAGTTAATGCTAAATCCAAGTTCACTGTTAACTATTTCAATGCTGGACCTTAAATAAACAAGCTGGTGTAACTGTCCATTGTGGGATATAGCAAGTTGTAGGGTGAGGTGTAGTGTAGCAAGGCAGCTCGAAGCCATAAAGCAGTTGTTAAAGGGTACAGTAGTCTGAAAAGTTTGAGGAGTTTGATTTGTTTTGCATACCCCCAATTTACACCAGACAAACTACATGCTTACAAAATCAGGAATATTTTTTTTTTTTTTAAAGTGTCACACTTATGAAATTGCTTTCTCTCATTTTTACCATGTAATTATACAATAAATTAGTTGGAATATAAATACACTGAAATGTAAGTACATAACAGTATAAACAAGTCATTGTCCATATGAAATTTTAGTTTGTACTTACTTTGCTTGTGCTTTTTATGTAGCCTGTTGTAAAACTAAGCAAATATTTTCCTGAGTTGATGTACCCCCAGAAGACTCTGCATACCCGCAACAGTACAGGTACCCCTGTTGAGAACCACTGTCAAAGGATTACTAGGCTGAAGGGAACAAAAGCTTTTGAATCCACCTTACTTTAAGGTAAAATTTATGGCCAATCTCTCCCTGCCAAAAAGGTGAGGGGAAGGAGATGCTTACCCTCCCAGTGTCCAAAAACCTCAGTTTCCTCCTCAGTAGCAAAGGTATCAAGGCTGCCTCTCAAAAAGTGTCCCTATCCAATTTCTGACTACTTTCAATGCCATTATATATTTACATTACAAAAACCCAAACAAAAAGTTTGGGTACATAACTGCATCTAAAAATACAATACTATGCTGATGTTATGCATTTTCATATTTGATTCATTAAAAGCCTGCCACCAGATTTTTAGTTTGCCATAGTGTTGTAGAAATCAGAGAGTTTAGCCAGCCATTAGGAATTTTGGGGGACTGGCTGGCAGGGAGCTTGGGAAACCAAAGTGGGGACATGGAAGAACATAGCACCCCACTCAGATGCCCTTCAGGAACTAATTCAAGAGTTTTATGCACTTCAATAGCAAATGGAGTACAAAAAAAGAGTGGACCACAGACTTCCAATCAGCCAGCATCTGTTTTCACCCAGCATATACGCAAAAATGCGTGTAAGTAGGATTCTTTGGTCCTTCCATGCTTAAACTGACAGACCAAGGCAGTTGGGAAGGAGGGCTTGGGGTTACTGCTGTATAGGACACGGTTTGTCTAGATCAGTTTTGCAACACAACAGGAGTATTCCTGTCCACACAAGTTAAGGGCACACTGGTTATATAACAATTAATGCAGACAGAACAAGGGACTACATGATCCCTTATGTTAAGGCCAAAATTGATAACTTAGTGGAAATCTGTGTCCTGATGTAAAGTGTTCTTTAGGATTTTTGTTATAAAAAGAATAGATGTGTTCTTGGTGATATACACCTACTGCAATCCCAAAAATCTCTTTAAATTCTTTATTATGCTATCGAACTTTGGCTAGGAGACGATCTTGGTTGGTTTTCTTTTATAGTATCATTAAGCTCTGATTTTACTTATCAAATAATGTGAAAGTTACTCTGAAAGATGAGGTACCATTAGTTCTACCATGGCAGCAAGAGAAGAGTTGCACTGTTTAGAGTACAATAAAGTGAAAAGATAAAATCTCATTTCAAGGAAGATTAAAAAGCAGAGCTAAGTTATTTATTGCACTCCAAGAGTAAGTGGAAAAACCCACAACATTTACACTTTAAACATGAACTTGCCCTACACTGGAGAAAGCAGCATTTTTCTAACTTGCAAGAATACCTGCTTATGCAGACCTGAAATTCAGTAACAGAAAGAACTTGTTTAAGGACTAAGAAATTTTAGGATGGACCATTTTAATAAGCTTATAAAAGAAAGTAAAGACAGTTTAAGTTTTAAAAGTATCAGAAGTTTCGTAGGAGAAAAGTAATGAATAAGCAATTTCTAAGCCACGGATTAGTGAAGTCTCCAGAATATACACTTTGGTAGAAGTCCAGAAAGGAATTTAACACTCATGATTCAAGTTGTATTTCCTGTAAAGGATGTGCTTTAATCTTCCCCTTTAATCTTTTCCATTCAGAGACTGGTTACTTTCTAATTTAAGAGTGGCATGGTTTGGTCACTTTGGAAGTCAATGAAAATCCTTTATTCGCCAAAGAGTAGTATACAGCAGCCTCCAACCCTGCCACAGGGTGAAGAGTGCTATATCTGGTTAACTAATTTCTATGATAAAATAAAACTAAGGATTGCTATTAATGGACTCTTGCATCCATCTTCATTTTAGACAAGCTTTGAATAGTACAAAAAAAGCCAGCATATCTAATCTAAACTGTCCATTTGTACAAGTTTTTTCCATATTGAAGCTAGCTATTCTAATATTAAATGCCAGTTTCTCAAACTGAAGTATGCAAGATCTCATTTTGGGTCTCTTTGGGTACATCTACATTACCCACTGGATTGGTGGGTAGTGATTGATCTATCGGGGAAATCGATGTATCGCCTCTAGATGAGACGCAATACATTGATCCCTGAACGCGCTTCCTGTCGATGCCGGAACTCCACTAGTACAAGGAGGCAGAAGCGGAGTCGACAGGGGAGCAGCGGCCATCGATTCCGCACCACGAGGATGCGAAGTACAGGAGAGTCTCATCTTACATGGGGGTTCCATTCCATGGTTAGCGTGTAAAGCGAAAACCATGTATAGTAAAAATTACATTGAGTTGAATGGCAGGCGGAATCGCCCCCACTACAGGTACAGTATTAAAATTGTTTCTTTTTTGCTGACCGCGTAAAGCTGAAATCGTGCATGTTACAGGTCTGTGGCATCTTGCGCGCATTTAAGTCACTCTAAGATACACAACTTCAGCTATGAGAATAGCGGAGCTGAAGTTGACGTATCTTAGATTGATTCCCCCCACTTCCCCCAGTGTAGACCAGGCCTTTGTTATACATGCTATTCTTCTGAAAAGGTAGGTTTACATCCACATCGATACATACAGGTCTGTCAACAACTGCTCCCACAAGCAGAACAAAACCAGAATGAAAGTTTGTACATCTATACACCTCATAATTCCCTACAAGCAACACTGACTCTTATTAAATGTTTGAGTATAAATTTTGTATTTATATAGTTTCTGCCCACTGGTCTCACAGTAATGCAGAGCATTCATTCCAGGAAATCTCTTATAATTAAAATTAGGATTCAAGTTGTAATGTTACCTTCTTGTTTTGTTTACTTGCCAACTTGTAAAATTTAGTAATTCTCAGTGAGACCCTTAGTCACTGGAAACCTAGTTATATTAAGTTGAAATATTTGTGTGTGTAAATTGATTTGAAAACCAGTCTGTGCAAGTACTTCCCATCCTTCCAGAAGTATCAAGAACATACAGTAACAAACAAACCTGTCATTCCCCCACCCCTCCGCACACAGTTCAATGTTACATTTTAGTAAAGTGTTTCTGAAATTCTCCAATAGTTGGAATCGCTAATAAGCTTTCATTATAGCATTTGCTCTAGCTTTTTTTTTTTTTTTTTTTTTTTTTTTTTTTATTAAAGATCTTGTAGGCAGTTGTCCAGATTACTGAATATTTCAGAAAGTCAAATGATTGCAAAAATGCTTTGATAATATGCAAGTCTTTATATTCACTGATCATATTTAATCACTACTTTGTTTGAGAAGTGTTTTTTTGCTGAAACCACTCTAAAACTTGTTACATAAGCCTATCAAGAAGCAAAGCTAGTCAGCTTCACAGAAACAAGCCAAACATCCTGGTTTGTCTTGAAGTCCAAGATTAAACCTGACCCAGAAACAAATCTAATCTTGAATTTGGGGGTTAAGTTAATTCTTTCAACAATGATTTACCCTTCAAAAGATTTTTACCATTTATCAAGAGATTTCTGAAGTGCTTCTCATTTCAAGGCTGCTTCTAATTAGCCAGCACAAAAAACACAAGGTTGTGATCATATGTCAAGTAAGGAATTCAAAAGCCACTGTCACAGAGCAGCAGTCACTCACTATGTAAAAGCAAACCTTTAGAATAATAAAAGATTTGTTTCTGGATTTACTGATATTTAATTTTACTAAGAAATATCTAGACAGCCAATAGACTAAGTCTACAACTGAATCACCCTTGCTTTCCAATATCCAAAACACTGCAGTTTTGTGATAATGGAAAGCAAGGTAAAGTTAGCTTCATTATCCCAAGCTGAAATGCAAAAAAATGCCAGAAGAAAATGAAGGCTTTTTAAAATTCACTTCAGTATCTACAGTATTAGCAACAAGTAACAGAGCTTGTTTTCACATTTTCACTGATTCTGTTCTCTTGTACACGGGCAAGTTGAGAGAGAGAAAAAAAGATTTATTGTCCGACTTTTTAAGAGGTGGCAAAGTTACACTACTCTTAACAATCAGCAGCCTGCTGGCAACAGTAACTAGGGACATCAGTCAGCTCTACTCCCAAAGTAGTGACTGCTAAAATAAACACACAAAAACAACCAACTTCAGTTGATCAAATAAACTCTCACTTAGGTTGTAGTGGTACTATTAACAACTAGTATACAATCTTTTCATCCATAAATGCCTCTATCTCCAGTTCAAGGCATCACCTGTAGCAGTGTTTCTCAACCAGGGTTCCACAAGCATGTTTCAAGGGGGCCACCAAGCAGGGCCAGCATTAGACTCATTGGGGCCCAGAGTAGAGAGCTGAAGCCCCACTGCATGGGGCTGAAGCCCTGGGGCCTGAGTCCTGCTACCCAGGGCTGAAGCCGAAGCCTAAGCTGTGCAGCTTTGTGGGGGGCCTGATGCCGATCCCGGCTTTTATATGCAGAAAACCATTTATTGTCGCACAGGTGGGCTGTGGAATTTTATAGCATATTGGGGGGGCCTCAGCAAGAAAAAGGTTGAATCCCCTGACCTATAGGAATATTTCACTATCAAGCCACAGTATTGCAAAATCTACATAAGCAAGAATGTGTTTTGCAAGAGCCATGTGACACACACATGACTTGCAGCTAAAATGAAGGGTGGACTTCTGAGTGTTAAGTTGCCAACAGCAAGTGTCAGAAAGAGCCACTGTCACAAGAACTGATTTTTCCAGGTTTTTAAACCTTGGTCTTCTTCCTCTCCAAGAGGAAGCTTAATATTTTAGGGACCAGACAAGCCTTAGTAGAGTCTTAAGTATACAATGGCAGTGAGATTTGCTTGAAAAATCAAATTAAAATTCTTCCTTCTCCTGCAATGGTTACCCGGATCAAAGTTAAAAACGAAGTTTACTATGGATGTCTGGTCTACTGCTCCTCAAGTTAGTGGAGAAAATTTCATTAACTTTTCATGACAAGTCATGAAACCTCCTCACTCCCCATCTGTGAGGACTGCCATGTGTAACCCAAACTCTCCAGAGAGCATAAAAGGCCATATTGGTTTCTCTTTTCATTCCTCTAAATTGTGTGTTCAGTGACATTTTGTACGGAACAAAATCCACTTGAAAGATTGACAGGAAGAGGTGATCGCTTGCTTTACAGCCTGTTGTTAACCAAGCAAGACGGATGAGAGTCTGCCAGGGCTGTACACAAATCACTCCTGGGGTCTGACAGGTTGCAGCGACCCAGAGCCTAGCCCGTGACCTCCGGTCCCCCTCTCCCAAACCCCAGCGACCTACACCCTCCGTTAAGGCCCAGGAGACACTGCCCTGCCCCTCGCAGGCAGACAGGTGATGTTTACTACAGAAAAAGCTGCCGCCAAGCCCGCAGGCCAATGAGGTGCCCGGGGCCACTCATCCCAGCGGGAGGGAGGATGCCGCAACCTGGCTCTTGCACAGCGCTTCCCACGGCAGCTCTCGCAGCCGGAGATACCAGCCCCTCGGCCGCACGTCGCCTCCCCGCACCCCTTAGCCACCCCCGCCCCCAGACAGCCCTCCCCACCCCCACCACATCCCTGCCCCGGCTCGCACCGCCCCTCGCCGGGAGGCGGACACCATGAGGCCCACCGCCCGCCCGGCCCGTCCGCCTCCCCCTCGTACCGGGCGAGCGCCCTCCCCCCCCCGCAGCGCCGCGCCGCCCCCCCGGCCGGACTCACTATTCGGGATTCATGCTGGACATGTCAGTGGGGGCCCCGCGGCCTCTGGAGAACGAGCTCGCTCTGAGGAGCAGCGGCGGCGGCGGCCAGACCCCCGCAGCGGGAGCTCCGCAGATGCAGGCGTCCGACGGGGCAGCGGAGGCAGCAGCTTCTCCCCCGTCCCCTCGCAGGCGGCAGCCTCCGCTCTGAGCGCCTCAACCCAAAATGGCTGCCAGCCCCGAACCAGGAAACAGGGAAACCTCTCCCCAAGGAGGGTTTACATGGTGGGAGGGCAGCGGCGGGGGACGCTGGGAAAGCGAGTTCCCAGCCACGGGGGCTCCCCCTACATCCTGCCGGAGCCTTAGACGGGTAGGAACTCGCCTTCCCGGCAACCCCCGCGCCTCATGCGGCGCATGCGCAGTCTCGAGCCTTTCTTTTCTCTCCCCGGTTGACTCTGCTTTGCTGTCCAGGCAGTGGATTGGCTGAGAGCGAGCCGGCCGGGTAACGTCAGCCGTGAGACGTGGCAGCTCGGGCGACTCACTAACCGGACGGAAAGAAGAGGGCGTGGCCGCGGGGGGCGGGGCAGCAGTGGTAGCAAGGGCAGGGCAGCAAGGGGGTGCAGTGGGTTGGAGGGAGCAGGCGCACGGCAGGTGCAGTGGGTTGGAGGGAGCAGGGGTAGAGTGGCAGGGCAGCAGTGGGTTGGAGGGAGCAGTGGCAGGGGCAGCAGTGGGTTGGAGGGAGCAGGGGTAGGGTGGCAGGGCAGCAGTGGGTTGGAGGGAGCAGGGGTAGGGTGGCAGGGCAGCAGTGGGTTGGAGGGAGCAGGGGTAGGGTGGCAGGGCAGCAGTGGGTTGGAGGGAGCAGGGGTAGGAGGTCAGGGCAGCAGTGGGTTGGAGGGAGCAGGGGTAGGGTGGCAGGGCAGCAGTGGGTTGGAGGGAGCAGGGGTAGGGTGGCAGGGCAGCAGTGGGTTGGAGGGAGCAGGGGTAGGGTGGCAGGGCAGGTGCAGTGGGTTGGAGGGAGCAGGGGTAGGAGGTCAGGGCAGCAGTGGGTTGGAGGGAGCAGGGGCAGGGCAGCAGGGGGGGTGCGGTGGGTTGGAGGGAGCAGGAGTAGGAAGGAAGGTCAGTAGTGGGTTGGAGGGAGCAGGGGCAGGATGGTGAGGCAGCAGGAGTGCAGGGCAGCAGTGAGTAGAGGGGGCAGGCCAGCAGAGGGAGGGGGAAAGCAGGGGAAGGAAGGCCTGGCAGCAGAGGGGCTGGAGGAGGGGAGGAGAGAGGAGCAGGATAGGGAGTGTGGGATTAGGGCAACAAGGGAAGAGTAGGAATAGGGTCAGCAGTTGGGAACAGAGTGGGAGATGGGCAGCCTGGGACACACCTGCATGCAGCAATGCACCTAGCCGTGCCCAGGCAATTACACACCCATTTGGACTGGTGTGGTTTTGAGCAAGGCCAACTACCACAGTTCTCCTCTGTGCCAAACTTAACCAGCACGTGGTCGTCTGGGATGGGACCCACTAGGGAAATAGTCCCTACTGTGGAAATAGTATAAATACTGCTGTGCCATAATGCACTGGTCATTGGTTAGGTCTCCTGTCTGCTTTGGTTTCTGACAAACATTGAGATGCCAGAGCCACTTACCTGTACACATAGCATTGAACACACCATGATACTTATTTTGCCAGCATCAGGGTCTTCAACATGGGTCTCCTTGGTTCTATTCCGATCGCTAGCTTGTCTCAGAAGATGCTATCGATGAGCATGCTGCGAGGTGGTCAGAAGCTGCGTGGGAGCACTGGTCACTGCCTAGGGTAGTAACGAAATCCAGATCAAGCAGAACTGAACCATTTGCAACATACTGGCCTATGAATGGGGGTCCATGTGTCTAGCTGAGATAAGCAACACTCAGACTGACAAGAAGTGCCATGAAATAGTTAAAGAGACTTGCAATCCAGTACAATAGAGTGGAGACGGTTATAGTAGTTAGTGTAAGGAGGAAAACATTTTGTGTGTGTCTGTGCATAAGTTGCCACACACCTCACTGCTTCCTCGTTCCACTGTATATTGAAGATGTCACCTTTACTTACAGATTTATTATAACAAATGCAACATACAGGTATTGTAACTGCTACTTTAGTCACTAAACTTTCATCTCACCTTGCTTTCAGACTCCCAACAGCAGCATTTTTTTTTTTTTTGGTTTGTGGAATCTGTGAGTGCTTTCATGAGCTTTCATGAGCAAAAATGGGTCTCCCAAAAATGGGAATAGACACACCATTAAGGCCAGTGTTGATCTGTGGGAAGACAGTTCTTTGAACAGTCTAGAAAAATTTAGAATTTTTTAAAATTCTAGTGTGATGTGCTTTTCTTTGTTACCAGTGAGAAGCCTATTGTGACGATCCACTGAGACTTGCATCACCACTGCTTAGTCCCCCGTTCCGTTCATGTACTCCTGATCCTGTCGGTGGCACAGAATAGTGACATCAATATCTGCAGCAGAGTTTTGGAACTGCAATTGTTTAAATCCTTCAGTGATTGCTACCACATTGGCAACCTGTCAGTGTAGCACCATTAAGATCTCCATGACAACAGAACTCACCATGGTCTTCCCAAACCCAAACTGGTGCTCGACTATCCATTAACTCTCTGGAGTAGCTAGCTCCCAAGAATCAATCTCCATTTTCCTTTCCATGGAAAATAGAGCTCTCCTCATAGTTCTGCAGTGTTGAGGCTAGTTCAACAGAGATGTACAGGAAAGTCTCTTCATTTTATTCCTTCTGATGATATGCAGCCACTGGTGTTTTTCCTAGATCTTGAGAACAACTGTCTTTTCAGTCTGATTCAGACCCAGTGCTTTACCCACAGTGAACATCCTGCTCAAGTTCCACACAGATCTACATATTCCCAAAGCGATGTGAGTTATGAGACTGTTTCGAAAATAACTCTGTGAACTGCTGCCCTTGGTTTCTGACTCCACAGGTACTTGGACTAAAACATGCAACACTGCAGCCACCTCATAACTGCTTTTCAAAAGTCCCAGTAAACTTTCTGAGCAAAAAGCAAGGCCTGAGTGCTCAGCCTGGCCTCCACTTTGAGAACAGGACTTGAAAATATCACCACTTCCTGGGAATTTATGGGCGATTCCGAGAGATTGATGAGAGTTTGACCACTACTCTTGACACTTCCTCTGGGCTCTTAGCAGGGCCTTTCAAAGTCTCCCACAAATCACTGCTTCAGGAAGCTGTGCTGAGAAATGGGAAGTAGGTATCCAGGAAGCAGGGAACAGTGTGATGGTGTAGTATATATGTGGACGAGGGGCAAAACTGCACCCAAAACTACGTCAAGTGTGAATACTCTGTATTGCTAGTTCTAACACCAGTGCTCTCCTGGCCGTTCTGTTTTTTGGCTGCTTGAGACACTTTAAAGCAGTGGTGCCCAAACTTTTTCTGTTGCACCCTGTTACCAGTAATGGAATCTGACCGCACCCCCCTCCATTACTGCACAGTTGGATCAGCAGAGGAGCTTAGGCTGAAGATGGAGCTGGGGGCAGAACTGGGGATGAGGGAGGAGCTGGGGCTACATGTGGAGCTGGCCTGGGCAGAGAGGGAATGAGGGCAGAGTTGTGGCTGAGAGCGGAGCGGGGCTGGATGATGCTCCATCCCTGCTTCCATGGGGGCTGACCCAGACCGCACCACACCCCCTCCTGTACACCCCCCTAGGGGAATGTACCCCCCAGTTTGGGGACCACTGCTTTAAGGGGATCCTGTTCTCAAACAGTGCTGAGCATCCACCTTAAAGATGACTCAAATGAGCACCAAAAGAAGCATCCAAAATCATTTGTCACTTTTTAAAAAATTGGCCATGAATGTTTTATGAGTGCCCATGCTCAGATTATGGTGCACTGAGAGTTGTTACATTTCATCTTTGAAAGCAAAGTCATGCCTGCAAACATTTAAAAGTTATTAATAGTAGCATGGAGTGTGGGGGGGAAATAAGACATCCTATTTAACTCCACTGATTGAAATGCACTGGAATGCAAAATGGAAAAATATTTTGCTACAAAATAGGGATGATGTGGACGGTTGGCTATATTACAGTCTCTAAGGCAGTGGTTCTCGAACTTTTGTACTGGTGACCCCTTTCACACAGCAAGCCTCTGAGTGCGACCCCCCTCCCTTATAAATTAAAAACACTTTTTAATATATTTAACACCATTATAAATGCTGGCTGCAAAGCGGGATTTGGGGTGGAGGCTGCCAGCTCGCGACCCTCCATGTAATAGCCTCCCAACTCCCTGAGGGGTCCTGACCCCCAGTTTGAGAACCCCTGCTCTAAAGTATGTTTGATAGCACAGCATAGCTGTAGAAGTCGGGACCTCTTTCTTATAATATTAATAATTTGCACTATCATAGCACATTTTATCAGAGGACCTCAAAACACTTTAGAAGTATTAATTAGTTAAGCCTCACGATCTCCTTTGTGGTAGGGGACATTTCATTACACTCATTTTACATTTGTGAAAACGGAGACATGGAGAGGTTAAGCAATATGGTTCAGGTTGCAGAGTAAGTCAGTGGTACAACTGGAAGAACTCAAGATTCCTGAATCCCAGTCCCCTACTCTGACCCTTAAAACAAATCCCAAGTCAATTACATGTCTGACCTTATAGATACCTATCTTTTTTTTTTGAAGCATTAGTTTGTATAAAATTATCCATCAGAACACGCCATTTACAAAGTGCCCTAAGTATCGTTACTAGGACATTTTTAAACTGTGCAAGTCTTAACAGCTCCTTTTAATCAGCTCAGGAATTTAAATCCCCACCAAACACATATTATCTTATGTTATTTCATTACAAAGGGCATAGTATAATGCACTGACCAAAGTTTATCTTGCAACTTGCCCTAGGAAGGGGGAGACTAATCCACCGGTTGATTGCAAGATCACTGAAACTTGCCATGTAGAAAAACATAAGCGGTAATGTTTCCATCTTCAGACCACAAACTAACTGTGTGACCACAGCAGTTATAACATAGCTGTTAACGAGTGATACAGGCAATTTCACAATGCTGAAACCCATTATTTATGTCAATAGACACACTGACTTCTGTGGGACTACCCAAGGCCTGCTGTTGATGTCAAAGGAAGTTTTTCTATTGACAGCAATGAAAACAGGAGTGAGTCTTGAGTGAGAACTGCAACTGCACCCTGCCCTGTAGCTTTTTGTTTCAATAAATTAGTGAAGGTCACACATCTGACACCTCTCCATTTACTTTTGTTTTTATATGCCGGGGTGGGGGGGAAGAGGCCTAGAAAATCAATAAAAAGGAAGTGTAAAAAGTACTATTAATAATTTAAAATATTGAACATTAGTTTAAAAGGGTTTGGATTTGTTTACATTTTTTACAAGATCTTCCCCGTATTACTAGTCAGGGAGATTAATATAGATATATACAAAATAATAAATGGGAAGTACAGTCCTCTTGTTTAATGGTTATTATAACACCCTGTAAATCCTTGAATTCTCATAGACTCATAGACTTTAAGGCGAGAAAGGACCATCATGATCATCTAGTCGGACCTCATGCACATTGCAGACCACAGAACCTCACCCACCCACTCCTGTAATAGCCCCATAACCTCTTGGAACAAATGTCGATATATTATGTATATATATATGGCCCCTGATACATACACTGTATAGTAGGTGATGAGATGTGCAGGAGTGTCCCACAATGCAATTCTTGTTTAGCCGACAGTGATTTGTGTTGTCAGCCAGAAAAAGATGTGTTTTTATGCTAAATTCATCTCTGCTGGACTGAGAGTGATTTAGGGGGTGGAATTTTTAACATTTAGAACACAAGGTTGTGCTCTCATTTTTTTCATTGCTCCATCTCGTATCCTGATTGTTGTTGTCGTTGTTATAATTATTATCTTTTAATGTTTATATTGCAGTAGTGTGCTTAAAGATCTGTTAGTGGTAGGCAGAGCCTGTTTTCAAACGTAAACTAGTGCTATGGGCTACAGACCACAATCCTCTTCGGCCCTATTTTGCTAGATGTGGTACAAACCTATAATACATTCTGCCCCTGATAGCTTACAGTAGGCACACACAGACAAACCAACAATAGCAGAGAATGATTATATAAAAGTTAATAAACGCAAGACACAAATTAAATTTACATCTGAAGTAGGAGATAGGCTGGGGGAAATAGGGAGGGTGTTTCATCTCAGACAAATTATGTCTTTAGAATTTGAGACGTTTGTATTTGAACTGTCTGACCAAACAAAAATAATTAAAAATAAATAATAATAGTAGTATGAGTAGTAATCTTTCTCTCCTGGCTGGTGAAACTAATTAACTCAACTGTCAGTTTATTACTAGTGTGTCCCTATCTGTGTATAAGTTCAAACAGATGAACCAACTCATGGTACCTGCCTGTGTCCTAAACTGGAACTGAGAGGGGATTGATGTGCATTATACCCTGCTATGACCCCTGGAGCTGTGGGTTCATAGCTTCTGTCTGACACTAAGCAGCACTGGACGGTCTGAGAGGCCTTGTCTATCTCTTATTCATATGACTCTGTCACAAAAAGGAAGGAGCCATACATTATTTTGGATTCAGTTATGCTAATTAGGAAATATTATTTGTAAACCTTTGAAGGCTGAATTCTGCTGTGACTTTGGGTCTGAGTCTACCCCTATTGTAAAGTTCCCATTGATATGAGTGGTACAGGCTCCGATGCTTACACTCCCTGCAACCCCACTGCACTCAGTGGGGCTGCCAGGGAGTAAATCAGAGCAGAATTTAGCCTGACAAAAACAGTAATCTGCATTGGAGTTACCCTCCTCTTTTCTTAAAGCAGCATAGATATTTTCTTAGCAATACAAAAGGACTCGTGCTGTCATGGATGTAGTGACTGGAAGGCTTGCACGCACTGATGCTCTCTAATATTCTTCTCTGCTAACACATTCTAAATTATTACTTGAAGTATTTTTTTCTATGCTGAGTAGCAGTTTTTGACTTAAAAAAAGGAAGAAGAATCACAATCGTTTCTCACAAGAAAACCGAAACCAAACCAGCATGCATATGACAAAGGCAGTGCCTAATTATAAACAGCCCACATTAATGCTGCAATGGGAAGATGTGATTATACCCCAAACGTCAACATGGTCTCTCCTCCCTGCACTTTAGATAAAAACAGAGTAGCTGAAAATAGTTGTTTTTTTTCTGCATATAATCCACCCCTGGGGAAAGTCACAAATTTACTTCTGGATACATAAAAAACTAGTTGAAATACTGCAATAAATTTGATTGATACCAGAAAAAACATGTTGATTTTGGCGCATCACTAATATAGTGCCACTATTGAAGTGCTCACAATTCTCCCATACTGCTTAATACAAATATAGGACTTCTAATCTTTCAAGGGCTTTGAGACAGTCATTGCAATTTCTTGCAATACCTTTGGGAGATCTTACTACATTAACTTTAGGTATCATTGTGGGCCAGGGACTGTAGGTAATTCTATATGGGAGGGTGATCACAGCTCTCCAGAGACTAGAAACAGCAGGTAATGCATTCATAACAAATATATATTCCTTTCCAAGGACCTGGTCCTGTCACCCCTCCTTTCATGTCACCCCTCCTGTTCAATATCCATTTGTGGCCACTGAGAGATAGTGAAACATTCTGACCTGCAGTGTCACCAATGGGTGGATGACACTCAGATCTACATTTCCTTTTTGTCCAGTCCTGATACAGCAGATTCTGTGCTTTCCCAGTGCATGCTGGGGTGTATGGGCAGGGGAAGTGGATAGACTCCAAACTGGCTTTGACTCAATCCTGATCTTAGGCAGAACTAATGATGATTGGCATAGGCACTGACTTCTATTGGCACTGGTGGGTGCTTGACCACCCCCTCCCGGCCCCGCCCTGACTCCATCCTTGCCCCACCCCCTCCCCCCCAATTCCAACCCATTCCCCAAAGTCCCCATCCCAACTCCGCCCCCATTCCTACTCCTTCCCTAAATCCCTGCCCAGTCCCCCTTCCCCTGAGTGCTCCTCCCTCCTCCCTCCCGGAGCTTGCTACAGCTGTTTGGTGGCGGCAAGCACCAGGAGGTAGACGGAGGAGTGGGGATGCAGCGCGCTCAGGGGAAGAGGCAGAGGCGCTGAGGTGGGGTGGGGTGGGGTGGGGTGGGGCGGGAAACTTGGCTCCTGGTGGTTGCAGAGCACCCACTAATTTTTCCCCATGGGTGCTCCAGCCCCAGAGCACCCACGGAGTCAGTGTCTATGATGATAGGTGGTGTGAATCATTTTGGGGAACGAGCAAGGGTGCTTGGTGCATTTTCCTTTGGGACTGTATGTCTCATTTTTGCCAAGAGATTGGGGCCATCTCAGTTCTTAAGTTCTCAGGTAGCAGCTCTAGGACACAGAGAAGGCTCCATGTATTCTGTAGCAACTTGGACCCTAATTTTGCAGCAAGGTCCCTAGATTCTATGGCTTTGTAGAACAGCAGATTGGAAATTCTGTGGCAGCTTCAGTTTAAATTTGAAAATGGAGGATTTTCTTGAAATAAGGATAAAGGCAAACAATACAACCAGTACAGTACTTAGTGTGTTATTTGGTTTGATATTCAGTTCAGTTAACAATGCTGATTTTAAAGCTATCTTTAGGTTTTCAGAGTTGCCACCCCCTACAGATGAGTTCACACTTCTACGAGCTTTTCTTTCAGGTGATCATCTGCAGATTCAGACAGACATCACTGCATGGGTTACACTTGGGTCACATTTTCAATGTTATTTTCACAGCCAGGAGGACAAAGAGGATATTGAGCTGGATCCTAAGCTGGCATAAGTTATCATAGTGCCCGTGTTTCAGTGCCCCTATGGCAATTCACATCAGCTGAGGATCTAGCTGGTTTGTTTTTTTAAATGAAAGCTTAAATTCTGAAGCATGATTTTGCAGCATAGGTTAGATTATATGGATGCAGAGTCATGGAGTTTACAGGGTCCTGGACACAGTGCCTGTTTCTATCTAACATCAGTCCAGAGGTTGTGCCTCTTTCTTTATGATGCAGACCCTGGCATAGTGACTCAGATCTTCGTGAACTGTAACGTGGATTACTGTACCACAGTGCACTTGGAGCTACCTTTGAAAAATGCCTCTTAAGTGAGGGGGTCAAGGTACCATATCAGCACATAACACCAAGGCCAAATTCTGCCCTGACTCATCTTTTCTGCAATCCCACTAAAGTCCACAGGGTTGCACACGGTATGAGTCAGGGCAGCACATTACTCTCCAGCTATCTATTTGCATCAGAGTGCAATTTTATGAGGTTAGTTATCATCTACAAAGCCCAAAATGCTCTAGCATAGTTATCCAAGAGGACTGCTTCTCGCTACAGGGCACAGGGTTTTACTTAGTTTGCTCAGCCCACTGAAATTAGTTTGCTTTCACATAATACTGAGACTTGGAGTTTTTTATGTTGTTGCTCTGGAATGGGGGTATGCGTGGTTAGTCCTTAAGATCAGAGGCTGGAATTGTCTAATGATTTTTATAAACATACAGTATTTGCCAAAGGGCACAAAAATACATTTATAAATAAACAAAACACAAGACTACTGCCAGGAGGAGCAAAAATGAAATTCACCAAACTAACGCATGCAGCTGTTTTCTTGTATTTTCCCTTCTACTGCTTCATCCCTTTATTTTTATTTTTCCATCTCCGGGCCATTTCCCCATTTTTGACATTATTTTCTTACCTCCTGCTTCTTTACTTTCAAAAGCAGTACCCTTTCCTCTCATTTTCTCCCTTTTATATTCACACTCTTTGTTGTCCTCCCATTTGCCAGTCTCATATCCCCTTGGTTTCTTTTCTGTGCTAACATCTGTCCTCTTTGCCAGGAGTGATACGCCTAGCTCACTGAACCTAATCCTTGTTCTGGTGAAGCTCCACCATATGATGGAATGGCAGATGGGCATCCCTTTCTGCTATAGCCTGGCAAAATGGTTGCCTTTTTTTCCATCTGCTTTGTTTCGTGGCTCCCCCTCTCAGTCAGCCCCAGGAAGCAGAAGGCGAGAGCCTGCTTGGAGTGGAGCAACATGAAGCTCACATATCCTCATACAGCTAAGTTAAGTGTCAGGGGAGTAAAAGAGAGGTTTGCATCTTGGGGATACACCTGTGCCTGCAATTCTGTATATATCACCTTCTTCTGTAACAGGTGTACAGTCAGTTCTATAGGAGCGGGGTGGAAGGTGGGTGGCTTTCAAGGAGTCACTTATTGCTTTACTCATTTACTGTATTGAGGAAGGACACATTTGAGGTCATGCAACTTTTACCACCTCGGTTATTGCTTTCCTGTGCCCTACACCGGATTAGTCTGAGCCCCTGGCAAGGCACCCACCTCTAGGATGAAAAACACTGCTCTAGTTCAAAGATACAGCTAGCTCCTATCCCCTTTACTTCCCCCTTTCTGATCTTTCAGTCTCCGCTATGCTTATCTCTATATTATATTGTTATTCCTTGGTCCTCCCCAGATCTCTGCCCCTAAAATCTCTCTCTCAACCCTGTGTTTCTTGCTCACTCTCTCTCCCTGAGCTCCCCAGGCCTGTTTCTATCTCAGGGATGAAATTAATCCTGTGTAGAAAACCAGCACAAGGCCTATTTCTCATGTCCCACTTAAGCCCTAAATGTAGGGCCTAAGTGGTGCATAGGCCTTCTAATGGACCTCTGCACATGGATGACCTTCATCTCGACAGTTTTGCTTGAATACTGTAGGATTTGGAACTTTCGTAAGATTTGGTGAGATCTGAAAAGAAGGTTGTATAACTGGTTTATCTTATCGACAATTATAATTGGGTAGCTTCCTTAGCTGATAGACTAAACCTTGGCCAAAAGTCATATACTACATTAAACTAACAGAAAACCAGATGCATTTTTTTTAAATTATGATTTTTTGTTAAGCATGAGATTGTCTGCTCGATACAACAAAAGCCCAAAACAACTCAGTCTTTGGATAATCTGTTAGAAGAGTGTAATGCTATTATTTTTATTCTACCCTTGATTTGTTGATACTAGTCAGCTATAACCTATAGACCTGTAGTCAATAACTATATTTTAAATCCTTGAGCAATCAATTCAGAGAAAGGGTTATACATTATTCAGTATGCATCTCGGTTAAATCAAACAGTCTCTGGGATCATATTGGATCTTTCTCTATATTTAGAGCTCCTGATTTAGTTATTTGGTGAGGATGACATTGATTGGTTTAAACAAATCTTCATAGACCTAGCAAAAATGGTTTTGGACCAAGCCTTGAAAAATTGTTGGTGTACACTTTTTTTTTTAAATACTTGTACCACTTAACAGATTTTGAGAATCAAGATGAATAAAGGGTAAATTTCCACTGAAGATCCAAAATACATTATTCAACAAATTTCAATGGTGTAGCTTCAGCAAGCAATAGGAATAATTTAGTTGAGAAGTGAGAACTTCACAAACATTCTTGAGTCTATATGGTATACTTCAATAATGTAATGAACCTAGCATTAACTTCTTGTACAACGTATACTAAGAGACACTCAACAGATAAAGCTCAAATTCTATTTTAATCAATTAATAACTTGTGAACTTTGAAGTTATAGCTTCAAGATTTCTAGAGTGAGTACAAATGTAAATCCTTTATCACTGTTATATAGAAAGTAAACAAACAACCCAACCCTGAGTTTATTTCTGTGTAATTCACATCTTCATTGATTGTGTGAATTTTTCTTTAATTAAAAAAAAAAGGATTTCGCTATACCAGTTAAATGCAGGATTTTGGTAGATGGTCATATTCTTATATATACACAACAAAAATGAAACATGCAATTCTTAAAGCCAAAAGAAATATTTCATTTTACAGCTAAAAGATAGCAGTGTTAATAACTAAGGGCCAAATTCTGCCACCCTTACTCATTGAGACTATTAATGGAGTAAGATACAGTATTACTCAACAGAAGGAAAGGTGGCAGAATTGGGCCTCAAATTGGCACTGTGTGATGACTGTCAGAAAAATGAAGAATAATCAGAGGTCCAACAGCTAATGAGATGCAGGACACACATTCCTGAATTGTGGCTATAAAAGCATGATTCAGGACTAAAATATTCCAGTCAAGATTTAAAAAAGGGGGAGGAGGGGAAGTGTTACATAAAGTTAACTCCAAAATCCTTATTTAGGCCTACCTAAATAAGTAGATGAATTTTCAGGAGTGCCAAACAGTTCCCTTTGGGTCTCAATGGGACTAATTGTACTGCTCACCATTGTGAGTAAGGGGTTCATAATCTGCCCTGTATGACACAGAAGAATTATCTTTTAATGTATTTTTTCATCTCTAGTAGGGTTGTTGCACTAATTCTTCTATGGAGTCCTTTCCCTGAGACCACATGCAGTATCAAAATGGTACTGATCAAGCAGCTCCGGCTTCTCCCTAGGACAGAAAACAAAAGGAATAAAAATAGATACCTAATTTCAGCAGCTATAAATTCATCACTAATTAAAGACTAACTATGGAGTTTTCACTGGCTATTGTGGTGAAAAAATAGCAAGATAATTTACTAAATTTATTTATTCTTTTAGCTTTCAAAAATCTATTTAAAGATCAAGTAATACACAGTTCAGTTTAATAGGACACCATCACTATATAATTTACGCATTGCCTACGTTCATTAACTAATGAGATTATTTTTATACCACATAAAAAGGTCATAGTTTGAACGCATGAGATTAGTTTACAATATAATCCAGCCAATTGGTAGTACTATATTCCACAATGTAAGAACTGTTTTATACCACATTTTAAGTACTTTTTAAATTAAAATTTAAAACATATACTAATATAAATCTAAAACAAGTGAGTCATTTGAAGTGGCAATGGGATAAAAAACACTTAAGCTTGATACTGGTCACACAAGATTTCACTTGAGATGGAACATGATATATTCAAGAGGACAGCATGACAAGACTTATTTGGTCATCCACATGCCTTTATTACTCCTAGGGGAATTATGTGCCACTGCACATGTGCAGAATTCATGTGTCCCATTTCTCTGCAGAAAATACATTCTGTGGAGAGGCTTTGCCCACCAGGGGCTGCTGTGGCATCAGAACAGAGAGAGCCGGCTCACCAATCACCTGCCATAGCAATCAGCAGCTGATAGGGAGAGAGCAGAGGCTGAATTCCTCACAGCTCCCTGCCTGTGGGGCCAGGTGAGGAAGCATGAGATAGGGGAGAGAACAGAAAGAGCGGATACACAGGGCTGCTGGGGGGGGGGTCACATAGATGGGTTCAGAAGGACTAGTGGGGGGGACAGACAGGACTGGGGGCTGAATGAGAGTGGGGGGTGCAGGGCCACATGGGGATGGGGGCAGCTGAGTGGGAGTGCAGAGACTCCGGTGGGTAGTAGGGGCAGGGACATATGGGGACAGGGGTGCAGGGACACATGGGGTGGGGAAGGGGTGGATGAGTGGGGGTGCAGGGACACATGAGAACAGGGCCAGGGGGAGCAGGGATACATGGGGACTTGAGACGTGCATGGATATTGGGAAGGTGGGTGTAGGGACATATGGGGACACGGGGTGGCTGAGTGGGGGTGCAAAGACACATGGGGACAGGGGGAAAAGGGTGCATGGGGATGGGCGTGGGGGGTGCAGGAACACATGGGGACAGGGGGAAGGGTGGCTGAGTGGGAGTGCAGGGACACATGGATGGGGGACAGAGGGAGCAGGGACACATGGGGACAGGGTAGATGTGCCTGACTGATTGGGAGAGGCCAGGGGTCAGCCAGGGTCTGCATGGGGAAGGCTCCCCAACAATCCCTCTCCACTTCACCCCTCCCCCAGATGTTCCATATTTCTCCCACCCACACCCAACAAACCTCCAGGTTCACTCCCAGGCTCCTTCCAAGCAACTACATCCCTCTTCCTCAGCTCTTCCATGACCCTTGACTCACCCAAGCCTTTGAACAGCTTCTGAGGGGTACGGGAAATACGTTTCTGTATTGTAGTTTAAATGAATTATTACTCAAAGTTCTGTATTCATATACCTAGTAAGGAATCTATTTGTAAAAAAACATTCCCTGAATCTTTTTTGTTGTCTGTATTGTTACAGACATACTTGTTGCAAGGAATTTTGAAACAAATGACCAAAATAATTGAAACTGGTGTGACTATATTGTATTGTTTTGACAAAATATGCAGAATTTTAAAATATTGTGCACAGATTTTTTTGGGTGGGGGGGGCACAGAATTCCCTCAGGAATACTTTATGGAAGAGATGTAACTTGAAACTATTACTTAGGTGGTACACATCTTGGGAACAAGAGCTAGATCTTCCTGTGGGTTTCTTATAGGACTGATCTCACCATAGATGCTAGAGTGTCCAGGCCAAATTTAACCCTAGTGTAAACTGATATAATTCCATCCAAGTCAGTAAAGTTGCATCTATTTACACCCATTCTGAATTTGGCCCTTAATCCAGAATTTGCAGTCTCATACATCTGTTGACCAATTTCAGATCAAGACTGCCCTCCACTGGTTGCTTCTTTACAATAAAACAATATTCTCTTCTGGAGGCACTGGTTCCATCACTCCATTCACAAAAAGGTATGTGATCTTCTCGTGTATGATTTTGTGCTTGAGAATGTTGGAAGATCTGAAGGACTGCAGATTCAAGCGTGTTCTGGAGGCAGTAACAGGAGACTGAGGAGTAGAAGCTTGTCTCCTGCATAGTCTGTTACATGCTTTCCCTTTGAAAAAAGTCACTTGCTACCTGTTGTTGGCCAACCACTGATCACTAAAGCTTGTAGACTCTTTTTTGGAGGACATGGTAGTTGGAAGAGCCTCCTCCTCCCCCTCTCCCCACCTTGCTTTATCCTAGGTTTTTCTGGAATAGATAACTCCTGAGAAACTTGGAAAAGCTGAGGAGCTGTCTTGCTCACTTGTCACCTTTTCAAACTCTGACCCAGAAATGGCTTCTTATTTAGAATCTTCTCATTGAAATACCTTCAATGAGAAGATTGAAAAATACTTTAAAAACATATACGTGATGAAAATCTCATGGAATCCACGAATGTATCTGAATATAGGAAGCTGCAGTGGAGAGCTTTTGCATTACTATCCTTACTTTTTGTTCTTGATGGTCACCATTCCTAGTAAGAGAGGCTCATGGAAAGGCTTTCTGATGTGGAGTCAGTTTGTGTTTAAAATTCACAAGCTATTGAAAGCCTCCTGAACCAGAGCTATTTGGCTTACAAATACCCCACAAATGTGTCTGCAGAGTTTCTGTGTTCCTTGAAGACAAGCTATATCTTGCACAGATTAGAAGCTCTGATGACTGACAGAAGAGCTTGTAAATTCTGCAAGACTAATGAAGAACTGTGCCATCCATCAAGAGCTAACCAGCATTATCAGCTGAATAACTGAATATTCCACCTTCAATAAATGAATATTCCACCTAATCTTATCATTATGCACTAGTTCCCTTTGAGCACTATTGAATAAATCACATTTAGACTTTCTAGATAGATCAAGCCCGTTTAAAAAAAAAAAGATCTAACTTTACAAAATGTAAGGGCTTGTTTCTCCACTGCCTTGCACCTAATGTCAACATTTACGCCTGTGCAAAATGGGTGTAATACACTACCTGATCAGAATGATAATGTTTTACATTCACTCAGCACAGATCTAAATGACTACACAAGAATTTAACAAAGAAATTGATAGGTATCAGGCTTGCTATCCCAAGGGGGGACTCTGGCACACTTCAAACCAAATGCACTGCTTCAGGTAGAATAAACAAACAGATTAACTAACTATAAAGATATATTTTAAGTGATTACAAGTCAAAGCATAACAAGTCAGATTTGGTCAAATGAAATAAAAGCAAAATGCATTCTAAGCTGATCTTAACACTTTCAATGCCCTTACAAACTTAGATGCTTCTCACCACAGGCTGGTTGGTTGCTCTTCAGCCAGGCTCTCCCCTCTGATCAGCACTTCAGTCGCTTGGTGTGGTGTCTGTAGGTGTAGGTGGAAGAGTACGGCAAATGTCTCTCCCTTTTATCATATCCTTTCTTCCCTCTTGGCTTTGGCCCCCCACCTTCAGAGTCAGGTGATATTACCTCATCGCAGTCCCATACTGACCAAAGGAAGGGAGGTGACTCACTTGAACAGATCCTTTTGTTGCTGTGAGGCTGGGCTGGGTTTGTCTCATACCCGCCCTGATGAGGTGTGAACTGCCTCTCTGCTCTTGGAGAGTTTTTGCCTGGGCTTATTTTAAGCCATGAAGATACATTTTCAGCCTCATAACTATATATGTGAAATTATAACCTATAACATTACTGTAACAATTACTATAACAACAATGCTCAGTGCATCATGAGCCTTTTGAAGACACCCAACATAACAAACTTTGCATTGGATACCACACAATAATTTTACAAGGATGAATATGGGGGTCTTCTATGATGGCTCCCCGATCAGAAAACGGGATTCCGGAAGGAATGCTTTGGTTTGACCTGAGTCTAGGAGAGCTCTGATGAACTCTATCTTCTGGGTAAAGGTAGAGTTGATTTTGGCACATTCAGTATTAGTCTAAGTGCATCGAAAGTTGATCTTGTCAGGTTCATGTGCTGCTCCACCTGTGCTTTGGTACGGCCCCTGATAAGACAGTCATCTAGGTATGGGAATACTTGTACCTGTTGCCGCCTCAAGAAGGTGGCTACAACTGACATGCACTTGGTATACACCCGAGGGGTCGCCAACAGCCTGAAGGGGAGAACCGTGAACTGATAATGGGCGTTGTTGACCATGAAGCAGAGGAACCACCTGTGGGACAGTACTCTTGACATGTGGAAGTATGCATCTTTGAAGCTGAGGGTGTACCAGTCCCCTGGATCCAGGGAAGGAATAATTGAAGCTAGGGAGACCATGTGGAACTTCAGCTTTTTCATGAATCTGTTGAGGTTCCGCAGGCCTAAAATCGGCCTTAGCCCATGTTTGGCTTTCGGGATTAGGAAATATCAGGAATAGAATCCCTTGCCCCTGAATTCCTGAAGGACCTACTCTACCGCTCTGGCTTCTAGGAGTGCATGCACTTCCTGTATGAGAAGTTACTCGTGAGAAGGGTCCCTGAAGAGGGAAGGGGGTGGGCGGGAGGAAGGGAAGAGAATTGGAGAAAATATCCCAATTCTACCATGCATAAGACCCACTGGTCCGAAGTAATCTGGGCCCAGGCAAGGTAGAAATGGAATAGCTAATTCACAAAGTGGGGAGAAAGATCCAGGATTCTGCCTGGTGCTTCGCCCCCGGGCACACCTTCAGAAGTTTTGCTTGGGGGCTGAAGACTGCCTTGCCCAGCTCTGGCCCTGGTTGTAAGAGGGCTATGAAGGCTTTCGCCTATTACTCCTGCCCCGCTTCCTGTTGTAATCTTGTCTGGGCTGAGCGGGGTAGAAGCGTGGTGGAGGCTGAGACTTGAAATGCTTCCTTTGTGGGGTTGGTGTACGGAGCCCCAGGGATTTCAGTGTTGCGCGCAAGTCCTTGAGACTATTGAGCTTAGAGTCTGTTTGTTCCGAGAACAGACCTGATCCATCAAAGGGCAAGTCTTGAATTGTTTGTTGGACCTCGTGTGGGAGGCCTGAAACCTGCAGTCATGAGCTCCTTCGCATAGCTATTGCAGTGAACATTGTGTGGTTTGCCGAGTCTGCTGAGTCCAGTGCAGTTTGCAAGGAGGTCCTTGTGATAACCTGGCCCTCTTTGAGGATGGCTCCAAAGTTGGACCGAGAATCATCTGGGAGCAACTCTTTGAACTTGTGCGGCACCAGCAAGTGCGAGCGGTGCTGGGTAGCCGCACAGCCATCTTCGGTGCTGGAGAGTGGCAGCAGCCGGGACCCACAGCCTGCCATTAAAAAAAAATGGGCTCATGTGCCACCTTTGGCACGCGTGCCGTAGATTGAGGACCTCTGTTCTAGTGTATACTGTGTATACTGTACTTTATGGTAATTTTCGCTATATGCAATTTTCCTCTTACGCGCTGACCTTAGAAACTAATCCCCGCATAAGAGGTGACTCCACTGTATTCATTTTTGAAAGTCTATAATAAGCGATGCTTGGGGGGAAGGGGGGAAGCAAGCTGGAAGTTTCGCCTAGGGCGCAAAATATCCTTGCACCGGCCCTGGGTCCCATGTCTAGTATCTAAGATGCCTATCACTCTGGTGTTTAAGTGCCATAATACAACTAAAGGTAACAATAAGCTGTTGCTCAGAGCTGCCACCTCCTGTCCATACTCCCTACACTTATATCCTGACCAATTTCTAGTCAGCATCAGCCAAAATGTTCCCTTTCCCCGTTCATCTCCAGAATTAACTGCACACAGGAAGCATATTCCCATAAAAATAAGCAGACACAAATATTCAGGTGGCAAAAATAAGAATGAAATATGAAATACATGTGAAATTAAACCGTTTACAATATATTTTTTCTCTTACCAACAGTTATATTTCCATGAAATTAGACCCAATGAATATACAGAAAGAGATTTACTTCTCAAGAAATAGTATATTATGCAGATTAGTTAGTCCCAAGGTAATGATACATTTCAGATATCTGAAGCATAGTGTAGAATTTGTAAAATATTAATTAAAAGGAAAACTTGAAAAAAACATTTCTCTGGAGATTTTGTACCAACTTTAGTTTTAAGTAGCACCTAATATTGCTATAACTGAAAAGTTAGAGAAATGTCTTTTGCTATTTTTTCCACTTTGTGTATTTGACCCCCCTCTGTGCTTTTCACAGCCAGTTTAATTGTTCCCCCATGCATATCGTCAGTTAGATCAAGATGCTGTACACATTTGTTCATGTGTGTAAGTTTACTCTCATGAGTAGTCCTATTCAAGTCAGAGTGAAGTTATGCATGTGTGTGTTTTCAGGATAAGAGCCTTAGTTTCCTCCTTGCAAGGAAGCAGAAAAACACTTATAAAAATGTTTTGATTTAAAAAAAAATCAGGATATTATGTAAAAGATGATCTACTATAAACTGGATTTTGTAAAAAAATACTCAAACTTAAAAAAAATGCAAGCTGTCAATGTCCTTTTAGAGATGATCATTTTATAGGAACTTCTAAAAAAACTTCACATATGTAAACAAAAATTTATTTTGCAGAAAAATACATTTTAGCCACGTCTGGATTAGCACTGTAAATAACAAGTAGCTAAATGGCTAGAACTTCACCAAGAGACCCAAAGAAATTAATTTGGTGTTCCTTGATGACTCGGCAGATGGTAGCACAAATAGTCAGTATATTGATTCATAAAGCTCGAACATTCAATTGCCACAGTGAATTACCATTTTAATTAAAGAAGGTCAATCTATTTAGATTAAACCATGGAAGCCAAAATACAGGGTAGGATGTATACATGATTTGTAGGCAGAAAACTTCTGTCACTAAGGGTTTGATCTTGCTCCAATGAAGTCAATGGAAATTTTGTCATTGACTTCAAAAGAAGTAGGATCAAGTCCTAATGTAATTAGTATTTCATATGCGATGAGCACTAAGCTCTCCTTTCTTGCTCCTTTCTCAGACACTAATAACTTTATTTTGCTAAAGCAGTTAATGAAAATTCTGCACTACCAGAATTAAGATTAAGGAATTCTTGATTTAGAGGAACAAAACATTTTACAGATGAACAAATAATCCCATAAAACTATGATCAAGTGTTATCTTTGGAAATCTTGCTGCAAAGAGTCTAGCTGATTATATATAATAGGAGATATACCCATCTCATAGAATTGGAAGGGACCTTGAAAGGTCACTGAGTCCAGCCCCCTGCCTTCACTAGCAGGACCAAGTACTGATTTTTGCCCCAGATCCCTAAGTGGCCCCCTCAAGGATTGAACTCACAACTCTAGGTTTAGCAGGCCAATGCTCAATCCACTGAGCTATCCCTCCCCATGAGAATTTATTAATCCATTTAGAACAATGTGCAGCACATGTAGTTAAAATGCAAGAGAGGCTTGAAGATTAACAAACCAAAGGAAGGAACTCAATAGATAAGGCAAGAAATAGCTATGGTTTCTGCAGGAATTCTTGCTAGGTGTGATCCTGCAGTCCTTATTCAGGCAAAACTCCTGGGTGCCCAATGAATCTAGGTTGGGGGCAGATTCAGAAACTAGAACACTATTTACTAGAGCTAGGCAAGATTCAAGACACAATTAGGTCTTAGTTAAAACCTTTGGACAAAATCCTACAGTCCTTACTTAGGGCTGGCCTACACACAGAGTTTGTATTTGTTTTTACACTACTGGTCAGAAATAAGCTATGCTGGTATAACTGTGTTCACCCTAGGGGATTGCACCAATTTAACTATATTGGGTTTTGAGGTAATTAAATCAGTGTAAAAACTACATATAGACAAATGCTTAAACAAAACTCCCACTGGACTAGCTGAATGATGAGTCTGATTCAATATGGTAATACCTAATGGTTCCCATTTCAACAGGAGATTTGCCTGAGAAAGGACGGCTAGAACAGACATTATTAATCAGTTGTTACCCTAATGGGCATAAAGTAATTGCTGGAATTTCTGCTTAACAGAATTGTGTATTTAAAACATTTATGAATAAGTGAATCATTAACCACCTAAAAAGTGAATATTCTAAATATTAGAAAAAAGCGTGTTTAAAGGGATACATCTGCTAGCTGGCAAAGACATTACACATTAATTCAAATCAGATTCAAACATGCAAAGTGTCTGAATTTTCATACTAATGTAGACATTTATAATTTTTAAATAAAATAATTTTCTGTTACTTTATACCTGGCATACCTGTTAGCAGACGGAAAAGGGGTGGGTGAAAAGAATGTTTTTCCTTCAAGATATATGTATAACTTCCATGCTCATTTTGCCTTCTAGGTAACCTTTATGTTTAACACGTGAAAGCTGTGTTCGAAACTACTACAACTGGCACCAGTTCATTTTATTTTTGGCGTACGTTACTCCAAACTCAAACCAACAATCTCTTAATCTTTTGGTTACTCTATTCCATGTCAATAGCAAGCATAACGTGCTCAGGAATCTATGTTTTTACTCACCATGGTATCTAAGCACTCCAAGTGTCATTAAGACACTGGTGTTTAATGCGTGGCATATAATATGCAGCCTATGAAAGGTCTAATGTGTGTCTATAGGCAGTAATTCTCCTTAAACAAGATTCCCTGTAAAATTATTATTGTCTTGTATTTCAAAGGAAATATATAACACATATCTATATCTCAGCTTGTAATGTGAGGTTCCAGGAATTGTTTAGCACTCTCTTTCCAAGATAGGAACATATCCCAAGAGGCTCTCATTACTTCAAGTAAGTGACACATCCCTTTATTCTGGGCCACCATTTCCCTCTTCTAAGTCTCACCTATGGTATGCTTTCGGCTTTACTGAGTCATAGTATCATCCAAAGGTCACTTGAAGAGTGAATACATTATTTCTGTTGTGCCTCTGCAGTCTGAGCAAAAAATAATAAAAAAATAAAATCTTACTGCAGTTTTCTGGAAAAGATAGTTTAATCTTCAATAAAAGATGAACTATGATTAATAAGATTTCATGTTTTGTTATATAACAGCTCTCATTTTAGTTACATGGGGCACAATCTGCCCAGGCTTGGAAAGGCCACATGGAGCCTCCCAAAGACAATAGAACCAGAAGAGTTCTACTGTGCAAAGAAATTAGGGACCTGCAGGACTGCCTGCTGTGGACCCCCACAAAAAGGAGGTAGACCCCACATATAGATGGATCCACCAGCAAAAACTCATGTGTAGAGGCTTCTGCAACCTGCTCCCAGGCTGAGGGAGGAGACAGGATTCTTTCCTTCCCAAACTCTTCCACACAGCCTATTTACTATGTACCTGCAAGTCAACCTATCACCATTTTGGTGACACTGCCTATGTGCTCTACTTTCTTGAATCAATGTGTTCTGAAATCCTTGTCCATATCTTCATCTTCTCTTGTTCTGATTATTGAGACTCCCACTTTCCAGACTCCAATATGCACAGAATGTCTTTCTTCTCCCATGTACACAAATACATAACAACATATCTCAGCCTTAAAGCCTTCCAACAGTTCCACCATCCCCAACCCTTCTCTGTGCATGACTCTATGTGGTGCATGCAGTATGTCCTTGACCAGTAGAACCATACCAATTTTACTGTCAAGGGCCCTCTGCACTTGCAATTGTAAGGGCAGAATTTTTCCTTGATTGTCTTCACTAAAATTTATGCCAGCTCTTCTATCATATCTCTCTGGGAAGTGTTTTGGGATGCTAGTCAGCATACAATTATCATTTCACCAAAATATCCTTGCTGCTGCTGATAGAAACTTTTATCCTCCAACATCACATCCGTTTATGTATGTATGTAAGCAAGCCAGTTTGATTCTTAATGACCTCTAACTCCAGTACTTACCACATTTTTAATATAGAATAATCAAATAAATAGTAATTTTAAGGAATTAAGGTATTGTGTCCTCTGAAATGTTTTCTAAATATTCCAACAATTTTTTTAAATAAAATCAGGGATAGCCTCAAAATCAGAGATCTTATAACAATGTTTTTTTCTCCTGAATCAGAGTATTTCACATAGTTACATTTTTAGTGAAGTAAACTGTTTACAAAAATTGAATTTTAAAATCATTCTTGCATGTTGAAAAGTGAAGCAGGGCAGCAGAAGAAATGGAGCTGTTAAATGCAATGTTTATTTCTCTCAGTGGATTTTACAGTAGCACAGTGTAAATAGATTTCAAAAACCAACCCCCCCTTTTTTTTATTTGAGGAGAGAATGTAGTTCTGTTACTAGGACTCAATTATCAGTGAATCATGTTAAAATGTTGTTCTTTATATGGTGTGGATGAATTTGAAACCTCCATTCATATTTGAAAGATATCTGCTGTTATCTGGAGATTAAGGTTGGTCTTGTGGTTAAACCACAGGACTGGGGAGTCAGCTAATCCAGATTCTATTCCTGGCTCTGCTGCAGACTCCCCCTATGACTGTAGTCACTTGGGACTACATTTTCAGAAGTATCATCTTATTTTGGGTACTTCCGTTTTTCATTGCCAAACTTTAGACATTTAGGACCTGATTTTCAGAGGTTCTGAATACCCAGATGTCCCACTGACTTCAGCTAGAGTTATGGGTGCTCATTCCCCCTTCATATCAGACCTGAGGATGCCTCATTCTCCACTCCCGGCAGCTCATGTAGTTTACCCCTGTAAAAAGTGAGTGTAAAATGCTACCACTGGCAAAAGTGAGTGGAGAAATCTAATTTGGTAGCATTTTGCACAGGTCTAAATAACTAGAGTGTGCAAGGCAGTGGAGAGTCAACTCCTGAGGGCTAGAAAAGAAAGTTTTTCCCCCCTGTAACAGGGCATAGCAGGGCCCCCTTTGCTCCTGCCTCTGCTCCAAAAACCGCTCAGAGACCTGGCTCAGCAATCACTGGAGCAGTTTATTTACAGTGTGAAATCCCACCCTCTTCTTACCATACACAGCATGGGGGTTTTGGGCTAAAGGACTGCCCAGCCTCTGCGGCCACAAGAGACAAGCTTCCACTCTCTGGCTTCCCCCCTTTCTGTCTACTCCCTTTGGCCTCCTTCCTCTGAGGCTTTTATGCAGCCCCAGGCTAACCACCTGGCAGCTGTTTCCCCTTTGCCAATCAGGCACAAGTTTCTCTAGCCAGCTCCAATTTCCCTCCCTTATGACAGAGGGCTGGCTCAGCAGTTTGTGTCCAGCACCCTGTCATACCACCCCAAGAAATGTTAAAGATGTTTTCCCCCTCCACATATAAATATATATTTTATTAGAGGTCAAAGTCTCTATCTCTAGAATCATATGGTTGGATCTACAAAAGAACATTGCCATTTCCACAGAAAGGTTTTGTGTAGTTCAGCTCCTTCCAGCAGAATTAGTTAAAATAATCCAACCAGAATTAGTGTAACCGAGAAAGAAAAATGAGTTAGCTTTAGAATTCTGATCAAAGTCCTTCCCTTTATTTTTCTCATAATAGTAATTTCAGTACAAAGAAAACACATTCATCTACAACCAAAATGGCATTCGGCAAGCAAACATGAAACTATATTGGCAAAACACAATAGAGATATACCCCAATTTTACAAGTCTCACAAGATATTCAGAAACTTCAGCAAAATCAGGATTACATAACTTTTGGTTTCAACACAATTTTTGGGCCACAAACAAGTGGTTGTTAACAGGGCAATTTAGATTTTTGACATTTGAGAAACTCAGAGATGTTTTATTGTAATGAGGTGGTCATAATCTGCTAGGGCAGGAGAAGCCACCCTTTCTGTCAAATGGCTTATAAAAATTGTAAGTAGTCACACTTGCTGAACATTTCAGACTTGTTTTATATACTATTTTACAGTCCACCAAATCCTATGTAATGTTTAGTCAATTTTAGGGGTAGTTTTGTGTGGACTACAAAATGTATTGTTTAGTGAAGTTTAGATTAATGAGGTTCTTTTGTATTAATATGTTAATCTTGGCAGCAGAATAATACAGCACAGTAAAAAAAAAAGAAGATCAAAGCAATGAAGACTAGTTTGATACGGAAACATTTCCTGTTAACACTTCAGGTGCAGATTCTCTCCCCCAACTCTGCTCAAAAAGGTTAAAAAATGGCCTCAACTCCAGAGCAGGCAAAGAGCAAGTGTATGCAGCTTCCATGCACCCCTGCACCCTCAGGTGTAAAGGACATGGTGGGGAGTGGGGACAAGGGTTGGAACAGGGATGGTAGTGGTGCAGCTGCAGGGTACTGTGCTCCATTAACTCCAAGTTTACAGACAGTCTCTTAGTAACCATTACCAAATGGCAGCATTTATAACACCTTGCACACTGCTCTGAACTAGGTTGGGGCTGACCAAAATATTAAGGGAGCTGTCTGTACCCCCTTTTCATTTAGTACAGCAAAGAACTCTGGGACAGCAGATAATTTGGCCTTTAGAGTTTATTCTCCTGTTTATGTGTGCAGGTAACTCCCATTCACATTAGCATGGTTTCTGTGTGTATGCACATCAAGATAGCTCAGAGAGACCTCTTAATATGAAAGTCCATGAAAATCCATTCGTATCCATACAGATCAGGTGTAGTACATTACCTGATAAGCTTCAGCATTCTGCTTAGTCATTAGGTTTTTATTATCTTCTATTGTGAAGTCCTGTTTTCTTGCAAAAGCCACAGCACCCTTTCTAACCATCACACAGTGAGTAGTTGTCTCCATGACTTTATCAGTTACAGCAAGTGGTGTTCTGATTATTTTTCAGAATGAAAATTACCATTTTTACACTATTTTTTATGCAATGGTTCTTTTTTCTAAATCAGCGCAACAACAAAAACAAGGGCTAAAAATACCTAAAATTAAAGCCAAGACATACAAATATTAGGTTCCAAGAATAGGAAGGGTATCATTTTTATTAAAATTCCTCTTGATTTTTTTTTATATGACTTTCAAAGCAACTAGAGCTTCTATCTTGGCCTAAACATAACAAACACAGACTAGATACAGACCAAATTTACACTACACACTTAATATTTTGCCCTAACTTTATATATTCCTAGGTTTTCTCCTGCAAGATTTTTCTGCCCTAGACCCTTTGACCTCAAAAAAGATATTCTACACTATAAAGTAATGTGGAAAATACGCAGCTCTCATAAATCTTGAGTTTGGTTTTGGTGTTGTATTTTGAACCACACTACTTTATTGGTAAATGAGTTGAGTGGTCAGCCTCAGTTGCTAGTTAATATTTCAGGATTGATGGGCGTTAGGTTTCCATTAAAAAAAAAATGCTCTAAACCAGTTCCGCAAGTAGAGATGGGTGAAATTTTTCAGACAAAACTTTTTTCACCATAAAATGCACATTTGGGTCAGCCAAAACATTTTTCAAATTCATGTCAAATTCTCCCAATTGTTTTGGTAAACACTTCTCCACCAAGCAGTCCAAAAAAATTCCCCCAAAATTGCATGTTTTGACATTTTCTAAAAGAAATGTTTCAAGTTTATTTCAAAACTAAGTTTACCTCAGTTTCATTTTTAAAAAGTTAAAAAAATCAAACATTTCATTTCAGGTCAAAAACAATTTTTTTTAACTTTGTCAGTTCACCAAAAAGTACTAAAGCTTTCATTTCAAGTCAACCTGAAACTTTTTTTTAAATAAATTTCAGCTCAGCTAGCTAGCAAACCAAAAAATTAGTTATTTGCACAGTTCTAACTTTAAGGCCCTCACTTTTATCCCAAGACTTCATAAATTTTTTTAAAAGTATACATTAATATACATATATATACACATTTATAAATAAATGTACAGTCATGCCCAGTCAAAGCTGCTGCTGCTCCAAAATGGCCAGGATGTGGCCCTTCCATTATAGCTCTATCACACTGAATTATTCCATCCTACTACATAACTCCCTGTCTCTTCATCATTCTCAAAATCTGCACATAATTAGTTTAAAAACCTGTCAAGTATTAGACCCAAATTCTGTTTTTTTTTAAATCTGAATGTTCCCCAAGATTGCACTTAAAAATTTAGTATTTTAAAGGCATCAAAGAACAACACAATGGCCACTATTTATTTAGAACCCCCCAAACCCACCCCCCAAATTGTGCTTATGTGCCTTTCACTATGTTTAACTAGAAAACACTACCTCCAATTTTGGCCTGACATTTCCAGTAATACAATAGAAAAAATGAGGATCTGATACCACATTTCTTGTCCATCCAAAAATTTCATTGAAGTCAAGGGGAATTTGGGGTGTGCAAGAAAAGCAGATGTTAAGAAGCAAAGTAAGAAAACATGTTTATTTCATTCTTTATTTGGAACCCACTGAAAAATGCAAAATATTTGCCAAGCAGAAAAGCGCCAAACTGTTAGGGAAGGACATTCTATTTATAGATTTCTAAGACGATATTGAAAATATGAGAGAGTAAATATTGTACCAAAAGGGTAAGAGTACCAAAGTCCTTTTAACTATATAAAGATAGCTATTTAAAACTTGCCATTGTGTCATTTTATATTTATAAACAACAAAAATGAATAGTCTAATAAATTCATTATATGTAAAGCATCAGAAAATGAAACTGTGATGGAAACATGTTCAGTAAAATGATCATTTATCCCTCCCTTTGCCTGTATTGAGCTCAACTAAAGACTAGATTTAATACACTGATAACACCAACTATTTCTGATGATACATAAGGTACCTTGCCTCACCTAGTTCCTTGTTAGAACATGCCTGGTGACTTCATTCCATATTTTTCAAATGAGTAGAAGTGGATCTTTTAGGTTTGCAGATACCTAAATAACTCAGAGGACCTAGTCATTTCTCCTAGGTATTTGGTTCATGAGGCAGGAGTGTTGTAGAGGGACTGTTTGGATATGGGTGTGTTGTGGAACTCTGGGCCAGGGGGTGTCCATGGCGCTCTCAGGCAACGGGGGTTGGGGGAAGGTCCACAGGGGTGAGACATTGTGGAGCTCTGGGGCAGTAAGGAATTTCCATGAGGATGGATTGTGGCCCTCTAGGGCAGTAGGAGGGTGTATCTATGGGAGCACTGGGAGGGGGGGGGGGGGGAGGGGAAGAGGGGTTGTGGCACTCTGGGCCAGCGTATGTGGGGGGATTATGGAGCTGTGGGCCAAAGAGGGCATGTCCATGGGGATGGGGGTTGTGTCAGGCTGAGGTAGAGGGGTGACCGTGGGGGACAGGTGTGCCCACAGAGGTGGGGGTTGTCAGGTGGCAGGAGAGGGTATCTCTGGGGGTGCAGGGGTGACAATGGGGGCAGGGGTGCCAGCCGTGTAGGGTGCCCAAGGAGCGGGATGTCCATGGGAATGGGGGCTGTGTCAGGCTGGGGCAAGTGGGGGTACCTATGGGGGTAGAGGGGTGACCATGGGGCAGTATTGGAGCTGTGCGTGTATGGGGGTGGGAGGTGTCTATGAGGGGCGTGGTGGGGCTGTGCGTATGGGAGGGTTGGGGCAGAGCAGTGCCCGTGGGGGTAGGTGCAGTGTGTGTGCGTGTATGGGGTGGGGTAGGGGAGGCGCCCATGGGGCGGGGGTGGCTTGGGGCCGGGGGAGCAGCGGGGGCGCTGACTGTCCAGAGCAACCCCGCCGTGCCCGGCCCCGTTCATCTCTCACGGCCCCCTGGCCGCAGCCAGCAGCCCCGCGCCCCGCAGGAGGGGCCGCCGCCATGACAACCACGAAGGGAGCGGACCCGACGGAAGGCGGCGCGCCGCTAGGGGTCGGACCGCCGCGGGAACTGCAGGCGGCAGCGCCGAGCCGGGCGCTGATTGGAGGCGGCGGCGTGTCAGTCAGCGCCGAGCGGCGGCGGGTGACGCACGCGGAGCGGAGCATGGACGCGCTGGGCAGGAAGGTGGTGGTGTGCGACAACGGCACCGGGGTGAGCGGCCGGGCGGGGCACCGGGGCACCGGGCGGGGGACTGGGGCTCCGGCCCCCCGCGGGCTCCAGGGGCAGCGACGGGCCCAGCTCCCCGGGGCGCCGGCAGCGGGGCCGCCCCCAGCGCCTGTCACTCGGCACCGCTCGCTGCGGGCGGAGCGGGGAAGGGGCCGCTTGAGAGACACCCCGCCGGGCGAGATCCGGGCCCCGACCCGCCGGGCGAGATCCGCTCCCTTTTCTGGCACAGGCCCGCTGCCCGCCTCACCCAGCCGGGATCTCCTTCCTCTCCTTCCCCGCGTGGGGTCCCCTCTTCCCGCCACCGTCTAGCCGCCGGGCTCTTCCTCTCCTGCCGGCTGCTGCCCGCCCACTTCCCCGGCATTGTCAATACGACCTCGGGGCAGGATCCGCTTCCCCTTACTGCCCCCCCCCCATGAGATTTCCTTCCTTCCTGGCCTGCCGCCCGCCCCCCCACCCTGCTGGGATCTTTCTCCCCTCCCGGCCTGCCTGGTCCTACGGAGTCTTCATCCCGGCACCGGCCTGCCCTCCCCCCCGCCAGGATCTCCTTCCCCTTACTGCCCCCCATCTCCCAACCCGCCTCCCCCAGTGAGATTTCCTTCCTTCCTGGCCTTCCTTCCAGGCTGGTCCTATTGAATCTTCATCCTGGCACCGGCCTGATCCCCTCTCCCCCCCCACAGGATCTCCTCCCCTCCCCTTGGCACTGCCCCCCCCCGCAGGATCCTCTTCCCCCTCCCCCCATGATCTCCTTCCCTCTCCCTGCACCGACCTGCCTTCCTCCCAACTCCACAACCCGCCCCATAGATAAACCCTCCTACTGCCCTAGAGTTCTGTATCCTGCCCAAGTGAATTTCCTCCCATCTCACTCCCCTAAAGGACCACAACCTAGCCACATGGAAATCCCCCACTGCCCCAGAGCTCCACAACCCCATGGATCTCTCCCTCCCCACTGCCTGGGGGCTCCCCTAGATGGGATCCCTTTCCCCTCCCAGTACCAACCCACCACCCGCCCTGGCATCCCATACCAAAGCAGAAAAAGGTCTGTAACGTGGAGCTGGAGCAGCTCCCTAGGCTACTGCCAGCGCAGCAGGAGTTGGGCAGTTCTGAGATGGTAAAAAGGCTTCTGCCCCCATCAGCTGTAGCTTCTGTTGCTGCCACCGTAAGCAGGGTTTTGCTGGGGGCAAACTACCTGTCTGATTATTTTTTACAGTATAGATGCAGCCTAAGAACAACAGGGTAACTCAGTGCTCTGGGCCTCTCCACCCTTGGGAGCACATCAGTGCTCACTGTGCTGCTTTGGGGTAATGTGGATACTTGTCCACTAAGCCCAGTAGCTCACTTCTCTCATAGGCTAAAATTGACTATTGTTGGCATTTCTTGGTGTGTCTGTGTATAATATTAAATATAGTGTGTATAAAAAGAGGATAAAGAGAATGAGAATATTTAGAGTTGAAAGATTTTCTTACTGCGAGTTGTGCTTTTACAGGCAGAATGAGATATTGGAAACTAATAAAAAATTTGTTGGCTTTAGACTAAAGTAGCCTCTAATATTGGTAATTATATTAATGCCCCTGCATTGTTTGTTTTAGCATGCAGGCTAGCCTATCTTCTTGGAGTGTCTTCAAAAAATTCTGTTCAGTGATGAGGGCAGAAAACAGAGGTTGGTTTATGTTAAATGACTCTAGCTCACTAAACTATCAGTGTGGATAGAACCAGATAATCACTATGCTCTCTAATGAACTCTGACAAGAAAATGATAAAAGACAAAAACAGCATATCATTATGGCTAAACACTTTTCACAAAGTGATCACTCTGTCAGTCCTTATCCTCAGAGGAAACCTGCACAACGCTTTCAAAAGATGAGCCTGTGAGCTTAAGTTCATAACTTTGCTAAATGCTAAAAATCATGGACTGAACAGAGACACTGGTCATGTCTATGCTACAAAATTAAGTCAACCTAATTTACATTGGCATACAACTGCTGCAGTAATTACATGGTTTGTGTGTGTCACGGCACTGCTGCATGTCCCTTTTGTGTCCCATCTCATCTATACCATGAGCAATGTGTTCATAGGTGTCAAGATACTATGGCTAGATCGGAGCTGCAACTGCATAGCTTCCTCTCCCCACGCACCCAACAAATGCAGCAACTCTGGTGTACTCCAAGTGGGAGTATGAAAGCCGGCATGATCAGCTGGGAACATATGATGTGGGTTGTCCACGCAGAGCAAACAGGAAATGGAATTTCAAAAATTCCTGGGGCTTCAAAGGGAGGGGGGTGCATGCCTATGTACCTGGCTGCAGGCAGCATAATTTATGTGTGAATAATCCCCCAACCCCGAGCGACATAAATTACACTGACATAAGTGCTAGTGTGGAGAGCGCTATGTTGGCAGGAGATGTTCTCTCATGGAGGTGGTTTTATTATGCTGACAGGAGAGCTCTCTCCTGTTGGCGTAGAGTGTCTTCGCCAGAAGCACTGCCGTGGCTTTATGTGTAGACAAGCCCTATGTTGGTGTAGCTGGTGAGTTATGTCAGCGGGAGCAACAACAAATTTTTGTGTAGATAGTATGTATTTAGGTCAGTGTAAGCTGCCTTGCATCAATCTCATTCTATAGTGTAGATCAGACCACTGGATTTATGGTTTATTACAACAATCTATAACCCACTAACAACCCCTCCCCTTCCTTAACACCCCTCTAGTCATAGGGAGGAAACGGGCCATTTCACTTCGAATGGTCCCTTGAAATATATATTAACTACGTATGCTAAACAGTCTGTTCCATCTTGTGTTTAGCTGTGATACTCTGAGCTCTGGTCTACACTACAAAGTTATGTTGATATAACTATGTTACTCAGGGGTGTGGAGCAACGTAGTTGTACTGACTTAACTCCTGGTGTAGACAGTGCTAGGTCAATCCTAAGGCTTCTCCCCTAAACATAGCTACCGCCTCTGCAGGAGGTGGAGTACCTATTACGCCAACGGAGAACCTCTCCCCTTGGCGTAGATAGCGTCTTCACTAAGCTATGTCGCTGCAGCACTCTAAGTATAGGCAACCCCTTAGTAACTTTCCCAGACCAGAAGAGCTCTGTGGAGCTTGAAAGCTTGTCTGTCAGCAGCAGAAGTTGGTCCAATCAAAGATATTACCTCATGCACCTTGTCTCTCTAGATCACTAAAACACAGAGTAACTCTTTAAAACTTTTAGTTACAGACTTAGAGCTGTAAACTGCAGAGTGCCAAAAATTGGGTTTCTCTCCTCTTTTCCATTTTTTGGTAAAGAAGGCCTGAAAGGTTGTGGGGCTTTGGTTTTTCCCCTCTCATTAGAAATTCAGTTTTTGTATACCTGGGAAGACTTTATGAACCTGTCAAGATGAGGCTCTGGTCTACACTACAAACATATGGAAAACTCACACCCCTAAGCAATGCAGTTATATTGACCCAACTCCCAGCGTAGACGGCACTATGTTGACTCGAGGGCTTCTCCTGTCGACATAGCTACCGCCTCTCAGGGAAGTGGAGTACCTGTGTTGACAGGAGAAGCTGTCCTATCAGTGTAGGTAGTGTGTCTTCACTAAGCGCTAGAGCAGTGCAGTGCTGTAAGTGTAGACAAGCCCTAGGAAAAGAGGTGCTCTTTAAAAACAGATAAGGTAACTCAAGTGAGCTAACATCACTTGAAACCATCTTTAGCACATAATGTAAGTACTGTTTAGCACCTTTACCGCTATGTTGGTTGATGATATTTAGGGCCCTACCAAATTCACGGCCATGAAAAATGCATTACAGACCGTGAAATCTGGTCTTTTGTGTGCTTTTACTCTATACTATACAGATTTCACAGGGGGGACATTTCTCAAATTGAGGGTCCTCACCGAAAAGGGAGTTGCAGGAGGGTCACAAAGTTATTTTAGGGGGGTATTGCCACCCTTGCTTCTGAGCTGCCTTCAGATCTGGGTGGCTGGAGAGCAGCGGCTGTTAGCCAGGCACCCAGCTCTGAAGGCAGTGTCCTGCCAGCAGCAGAGCAGAAGTAAGGGTGGCAGTACCATGCCATACTATCCTTCTTTTTGTGCTGCTGCTGGTGATGGCTCTGCCTTCAGAGCTGAGCTCCTGGCTAGCAGCTGCTGCTCTCCAGCTGCCCAGCTCTGAAGGCAGTGCTGCCACCAGCCGGAGCACAGAAGTAAGGGTAGCAGTACCACAACCTCCCCTACAATGACCTTGTGACTCTCCCCCACCCCACCCCCCAAAAAACCAAAAACCAAAACCACAACAACAAAAAACTCCTTTATGGGTCAGTACCCCTAAAATTACAACACCATGAAATTTCATATTTAAATAGCTGAAATAATGAAATTTATGTTTTTTAAAATCCAATGATTGTGAAATTGACCAAAATGGACTTTGAACTAGTGAAACTGACATCAGCAAGAGACAAGAGCCTTTGAGTCAAGCAATTGGGAAGGAAATGACTTACAAAAAAGGAAGTCTTAACACCCACTTAATGCCAAAGACTAATGAGCATTTGAGACAAAGGATATCTTTGTTAAAGTTTCAACATCCCTGCCATGTAAATTAAAACATGATCTCGCACAATAAACATCTGAAACCTCCAAGAAAGTGCTCCAGGAAAATTAGGGAAAGAGGCCAGATTTGACAGTTCCAGTACTTCAAAGGTTAATTTTTATTTTTTTTTGGAATGGCAGGGCCTAAAACCTGTAGATCATCTCTATACATCATACAGAAATGTCAAAAGAATGCTTTGCAGGTTATCTTTATAAACCCTTAAAGCTCTTGAGGGCCTGATCCTGAGAGGTTGATCTCAATGGGAGTTTTAGATGCTCTCAGGATCTGTCTCTTTATCGTGTTTATTTGTAAATTTGTTGGAATATGTTAATTATGGAGACAATGACCATGACTTACTTATACTGCATACTTGAAAAGAACTATAGTAAAAGAGCTGCTTTTGGTTTTGGTCCAAACTTCAGTCACTTAGGCCTGGTCTAAGCACAGTTTTTGTACCAGTGTAACTATTTTGGTTAGGGATGTGATTGATTTTTGGTAAACTGAAGTAACTATCCATAGAATTCCTAGTGTGGACACCATTATACAAGTGCTGCTTATTCCCCTTTCTGTATGGGAACAGATGTACCAGTGTGAAACAGCTTTGTACTGACTATACTGGTATAATTTTTGTGTGTAGACAGTCCCTTGGGCAAATGCTTAATTTTAACACATAAGTAGTCCTAGAAACATGCTTAATTTTAGCGGGTTAGGGGAATAATTACTTGATGTCATTTAGGTCTGTAACCTAAATTATGTCAGAAAAATAATTTTTCAACATAAGAAAAACCCAGTTTTTGAGAAGAATAAACTGAGCCATAAATTGAGTTAAAGCCATAAAGTTTCACTATCAAGTCAATATTGTAATAGTAAATGTTATACTATGATAGACAAAGCTGCCTTATTTTAAATAAAATATTTTCATGATAAGATGAATGAATACACTATGATTAGCATTTATAGAATCATAGAATATCAGGTTTGGAAGGGACCTCAGGAGGTCATCTAGTCCAACCCCCTGCTCAAAGCAGGACCAAACCCAACTAAATCATCCCAGCCAGGGCTTTGTCAAGCCTGACCTTAAAAATCTCTAAAGAAGGAAATTCCACCACCTCCCTAGGTAACACATTCCAGTGCTTCACCACCCTCCTAGTGAGAGAGTTTTAACTAATATCCAACCTAAACCTGCCCCATTGCAACTTGAGACCATTACTCCTTGTTCTGTCATCAGGTACCACTGAGAACAGTCTAGATCCATCCTCTTTGGAACCCCCTTTCAGGTAGTTCAAAGCAGCTATCAAATCCCACCCCCCCATTCTTCTCTCCTGCACACTAAACAATCCCAGTTCCCTCAGCCTTTCCTCATAAGTCAATTGCTCCAGCCCCCTAATAATTTTTGTTGCCTTCCGCTGGACTCTTTCCAATTTTTCCACATCCTTATTGTAGTGTTGGGCCCAAAACTGGACACAGTACTCCAGATGAGGTCTCACCAATGGCAAATAGAAGGGAATGATCCTGTCCCTCCATCTGCGGGCAGTGCTCCTACTTATACAGCCCAAAATGCCGTTAGCCTTCTTGGCAACAAGGGCACGCTGTCTACTCATATCCAGCTTCTTGTCCACTGTAACCTCTAGGTCCTTTTCTGCAGAACTGCTGCCTAGCCACTCCGTCCCTAGTCTGTAGCAGTGCATGGGATTCCTCCGTCCTAAGTGCAGGACTCTGCACTTTGTCCTTGTTGAACCTCATCAGATTTCTTTTGGCCCAATCCTCTAATTTGTCTAGATCCCTCTGTATCCTATCCCTACCCTCCAGCGTATCTACCACTCCTCCCAGTTTAGTGTCATCTGCAAACTTGCTGAGGGTGCAGTCCATGCCATCCTCCAGGTCATTAATGAAGATATTGAACAAAATCGGCCCCAGGACCGACCCTTGGGACACTCCGCTTGATACTGGCTGCCAACTAGACATGGAGCCATTGATCACTACCCGTTGAGCTCGACGATCTAGCCGGCTTTCTATCCACCTTATAGTCCATTCATCCAGCCCATACTTTAACTTGCTGGCAAGAATACTGTGGGAGACCGTATAAAAAGCTTTGCTAAAGTCAAGGAATAACACTTCCACTGCTTTCCCCTCACCCACAGAGCCAGTTATCTCATCATAGAAGGCAGTTAGGTTAGTCAGGCATGACTTGCCCTTGGTGAATCCATGCTGACAGTTCATGATCACTTTCCTCTCTAACTGCTTCAGAATTGATTCCTTGAGGACCTGCTCCATGATTTTTCCAGGGACTGAGGTGAGGCTGACTGGCCTGTAGTTAAACTCCAGAAATATAACATAAAATGTTGTATATGAACTACCTTAGCAATTGTAGCCAAAATGCTTTAATTTTCTTCTTTAAAAATCTTGTATAAATTGATTGGAAACCTGCAGTTCTTGTAATGCTTACTGTACTATGTGATTATTGTGGATCTTATTGCAATCAGTCTTTAAGAAAAGGTAATTTAAAAATGTGTTTTCACAACACATGTAATGTAGGAGGACCTTTAATAAGGTCAGCAGCAGGGTCTTATCATCCACCTCAGACATTCTAGATTTTATGATTTTTGTTTAGAACAAATAGTAAGTTACTTTAGGTCTGGAGTGTTGTCCTAATTATATTTAAAATTCTTTTGTCCAAGAGATTTACACTACTTTAAACTACGTTAACAGTGAGACTTGATGAGGTACAAGATTGTTCAGTATAAAATTGGTCTCAAGACAGGTTTGTGAGCAGATGTAGCCTGTGTATTTATTTTTATTTGAAAGAATATTTATACACTGTACGTTCTTACCACTTGATGACTCACTGGGAAGTGAGAGCACCAATTTGAACCACAATGCTAAGAGGAGGAAACTATATATGGTAAAATTATTTCTTATACACCGGATTCTTGCACACACCAGGCAAACTAAGTAACTATTCTTAAAACACACTTGTAAGTATATGTACAATAGACATTTGTTCTGTGTATTATAATATATGACATGTACATCTTGCAAAGATGTTTTTCTATGAATAGTTCTTCACTATTTTGTAAGATGTGATGTTGCATTTAAACGTTGCTGCTGTTAAACATTTACAATATGCTAAGTTGTGCTGAACTTGGAATTTGATAACTGTCCCAAGGAACATAAGGAACATACACTTCAATTTTGGTTGCATTAGGGAGTTTGTTTGCCAGTGGAAAGAATTGCGAATATCTGGGGTCTTTGAGTTTTTTAGTAAAATGAAAAATGGATTATCCTTGACTAATTACAGTTTTTTGAGTGTATTGGTTGTATAGTTTGAATTTCTGGAAAGTTCGTAATAAGCTGCTGAAAAATAGATGTTTGTGATTTTATTTTATTTTTTTTGCTGGCGAGTATCTCACTTTTCGTTTTTACTCCTTTAGCAAGAAATCAAAAACATTCTGGGCCCTTTTCTTTGGCGACATTGTTACTCCTTGTGCTGGCTCCTAGAATATCAGCTATATGTCAGCAGTGTACATAAAGTGTTATAACTTTGTAGCCATAGTGTCAAATTGTTCAGTAGTCTGAAGCCGCTGAATTTAAATTTGATGATGAAAACTGTGCTGCGATATGAATCTCATAATTAACTTCTAGGAATCCTTTTTTAAAAAAAAGGCTGACCTCCTTCATTCACCAGATCTTCCTGTAGCCTAGGGAAAGGTTCCCTGAAATGGAGACCAGGAGTTCAGGTCTCATCTAAATGCTATTTAAATTCCTATGCGACTTGCCAAACTTATTATTGACCAAGGGGCCATGAACCCCAATCCAGAAGATGGGGGACAAGCCGCTGAAAATTCCCTTCCCCCTGTTTTTAAATAGGTTAGCAGAAGGCTTATGCAAAGGCACTGTGAACCCAGATTTCTAATGTGACAAGCCTTGCTCTTATCCACTGTTCTTCACCGCCTTTCAGAGTGACTAAATAAGTTTAGCTGTACTATAAACCCCACTCTTCTTCCGGAGCCAGGGATAGAACCCAGGATTCCTGATCATCAGTATTCTGCTGCTGACTAGTAAATAGTTGTGTAACCCTCTGGGATACCGTATGTTAAGTCCTTCTCCAGGCTGATCTAGAAAGGAACTGGCAGTTACTCCTATAGTTCAAATAATAAGGACCTAAGCTGGAGCTCTCAAGGTGCAGCAGTTCAAACCTTGCTGCTGATCAATGTGGAGGTATGGTTGTGTGTGACTTGCTCTGTGAAAAGACCACTTTAGAACAGTATTGTAAACTTAAACTATGATAATTTGTAGATTGTAAATGTATGAATCACCAAAACACACATTTCACCTTTCACTCATTTATTGGACATTTAACTTTTGTCATGCTCCTGGTAGGTGTAGCTGTGCTGTATATCATCCTCTGCCCAGTCTGCAGAGAATGAGTGTTTGTGACAGCCCTCAGCTTAAGAACTTGGCCCTGTACCCAGCACAAGCTGTAAAGACTCATGCTTTCGATTTTGGAGATCATTGTTTCAATACATAGTCTTGGCCAACATGGCATCCATCACACTTGCAGGTCTCTCGTGTTGGTGTGTTTTGAAGGTTGAGAGGTATGCTTAATACTGTCATGGGGGGTGGAGGGAAAGCAATAGGCAGATTTACTGGTATAGTGCTGCTGCTTGTGGCTGCGTGTAGTTTCTGGAGTCCATGAGAGGCTCTGATGGAGTGTTTTGGGAAGTGAGTATTTACATAGACTCCTTCATAGAAGTTCCCTACAGCCGACCACTGCTAAATCTGGAGGATTGTGAATAAGGTGTTGCAGGCACACAGTTTACTGAGGCATATCAGCCTTGAAGCTGCTTCTGAAAAATGTGCAGCTGTATAAAAAAAACTAAGACATTAGTGAACAAAAATTACATTTAGTGGCATGTAACATTTCAGCAGGGCACACTCCAGCCATCCAAAACCTTAGAAGCATGGAAATAAGTTATGGAGAAAGCACTTCTTTCTACCTGCATGTTGCAGACTGCACTTTCGATAATGCACTTCATTGCTCCATAAGGTTTCCATCTCCAACAGATTCCCAAAGTAATACATACCCCTACTTGATCAAACTTGAGTGACCTCAGCTGTGTTAAGGCAAATTGACTTTCCCACTGCTTTAAATGGGACCATTGTACTCATCTGTTCATGTAATTAATATAAAAGCATATGAGGTCACATGCATTTTTGTATTAAAGTGCATGTTTGATCAGATTGGGCTAATAGGCTTGTGAGGCTCTATTTCCTCATTAATTAGACTGGCTTCATAGCTTTCCAGACTCTCTGATACTCATGGAAATAAGTGCATTGGCAAAAAGATTTTGGGCTCCAACCTGTTCAGCCCGTTCAGAATACGGTTGGCCATTAATTGCAGTCATGAATAGGAGCAGCACTCGATGCATGTGTAGACAACATCTGTATAAGTCCTAGATATTGATAGCCTCAGAATAAGCAGAAGGGCTGACGAGCCCTTGCCTTGCCATTTCATACCATATTGCTGAAGGAGACCTTTCATCTTTGGAAAGGAGTCGGGACTTGTGGAGAGGAGTTGGTAAGCTCAAGAACACTTTTCCTAACCCTCAGACATGTCAAGTTGGCTCCACCGGCAGGGAACACATTAAAAATGGAGGTGGTTTACAAGAAGAAAAGCGAGGGTGACAAAAGTTTTCCCCTGCATCATGTTTTCCCGTTGCTGAATGCAAATTGATTTTGCTAAGTAAAAGTGTAGCAGCTACTAGGTAAGGAGCCATATTAAATGAATTGTAATTCTTGCCATTGTATTTAAGGTTCTTAACTTATATCCACATTTCCCAAACTTATGAAAGTGGAGCCTTCCTTTGGGGGAGGGTGGAAAAAAACCCAAAAGTGCCTCCTGCCCAAGCTCCTGCCCACCCCCCCCCCCCCCACCCCCCCCCCCCCCCCCCGGGAATGTTAAAGGCCTCCTGTTCCTTTTAATGTATAGATCTTCGGGCACCACCATTTCTCCTCTTCCCTCAGGGAAGTACTGGTGTATATCTTGACAATATATTTCCCCTCCTTTCTTACATGCTTTGAGCAATGTTGATATTTAAAGTATTCTAAGTGGCATTTGAGTTAATATCAGTTGACATGAATAGGACAGTTCACACTTTAGAATTCAGGCAGAAATTACTGCATCAGTTAGCTTTCAAAAAGTGATCCAAGTGTTTCTCCACAACCGTAACAGCTAGAGACTTTTTGTTTTTATAGACACAGCAGAAATGCTAGAGAAAACTTGAAATCTGTCTGCTCCCACGGCTAGCCACTCCCACCCCCCAAAATAAAACAAAAAACACCCTTTCCCAGGGTAGCATGTCCCACATCTTAGAAAATGTAGACTTACATTAAGTTCTTTCAAGTATAATTTTAATAATGCCTTATTACTCTTGGGGCCTGTCTACACTGCCCTGCAGTTTGGACTAAAGAGGTGTGAATAGCAACGCACACTAAAGTGTTGTGCTATTGCTCCCTTATGGCGACGCAAACTGAAGAGTCCCGAGTTCGCAGCAGAACTTTTCAGTTTGCACCTGCAGTATCCACACCGGGGAGTTACAGCACAGCACTTGTGCACTGCTATTCACACCCCATTAGCCCAAACTATGGGACAGTACAGACAGGCTCTAAGGGTTTGAGAGGTAACCTGCTTGCTGCCAGAGGACCCCCTGAAAGATGATCAATGTAGAGTTGTAGAATGATGGGGGAGTTGAGCCAAATACAGTATAGTTAAGGTCAGAGGTCTCACGCATATCTCTATCAAATGAAACAGGAGGTATCTCTTCAAAATTTCAGATATGTGCTTAAAAAAAGTTTCTAAAACTACTTAAAATGAGTATTGAAATTCTAGGCAGAGACTTGTAAATGTACATTTGGGCCTACAAATTTCCCCTAATTGTGACCTCAACTATAAAAAGTGAGTGTACGTTCATTAGATGTCACAGTAACCTATGACAACAAATATTGGTGGGAAAAGGTGCAAAAGTGGGACAGACTGAATTAGTTCAAGCAAAAAGGTCTACGGGTATTACTCAAGGACTACTTAAGATCATTCTTGGTAAAACAAGAAAAGTGTGGCAGCGGAAATCAGTAAACCAAAATGGGTGTATTGGAAACTAGGCCTAATTGTTGGACAAAATAATGAGAGGATGGTCTGTTCCAGCCATCACTGCCTTGTGGGGTCCTTAACGAGAGAGACTTTGGGGAGAATAATTGCTCACTGGAGTGAGCTTCACCATGATGGCTACCATCCCCACTGTCTCCTTGGAGCTCAGATCTTCTTTATCCTGTTCCTGAAAGATGTCCTGACCAAACCGGGCCAGATGACATCACTACCATCACGAGTCTCACATCCCAAACACCACCTGGGATGTGAGACTCTCTTCTCCCACCTCCCCCAATATGTCTTTTTCCTTCCTTACCTTATTTCTTCTCTTTCATGTCTCTCGCTCCTTTTTCCTTCTGTCTAAGAGGAGTCTGGCCCAGACTGCATGTTTTGCAGCATTGCTGTGAGCCTGTGACCCGAAAGAGGTAGCTAAAAGCAATGCCCTAAATAGGCCTCTGCTGGTATAAGTTTGCCAGGTCTCAGAGTGGGTAATAAGTCTCTGTTCTGTCTGTTTTTTCAGCAGTGAGGATGCATGTGAGAGTCAACACCAGAGATAGAAGCTGAATTTTCTCTCTTTGCTATTCTTTTCTTTCACCCCGTGTGTGTGTTTGTTTTTGTTTTGTCGTCTTCAGAAATGGGATCGGGCTTTAACAACAACAGCAATAATAGCTCCAGCCCATCTCAACTAATTTCTTTGTTTTTCCCCAAAAGGACAGTAGTTACCTTCTTTACCACTGAAGAGGCTTCCCCCCTCCCCAAAAAAACAACCCCCCACAAACCTCTCAAGCTATAGGGAAAGGGAACAAGCGACGTTGTTAAAACGAGAGCCCTATTTAATGCTTTACATTTCAAATGCTTTTACTGTTTTTCCTATTTCTGGGTATCTTTAATAAAAGGATTTTTAATGATCTGTTTGCCATGGAACGCAGCAGGCTGAGGTCACTGTATTCCAAACCTCGAACCTTGTTTCAGACTGTTTAAGGTTGGATAGGATCACGTTAACACCTTGAACTCTTTTGGCCCCTTTATTACATCTAAATTGATACAACATGACTTACTTGCTTAAATTCCTTACCTGCATTTGAAATTTCCCCTCTAAAGATTAAAATGTTTTTAATAGTAATAAACAAATGTGATGCATATATTAACTAATCCAATTATTCAACTTTTTTCTTTCCAGTTTGTGAAATGTGGGTATGCAGGCTCAAATTTTCCGGAGCACATCTTTCCAGCTTTGGTTGGAAGACCAATTATAAGATCAACTGCCAAAGTGGGAAACATTGAAATCAAGGTAATGTTTTTTCCTATAACAGATTAAAGCATTCAGGGTAGCCTTTCAGTTGTATACAGTAGAACCTCAGCGTTAAAAACACCAGAGTTACAAACTGATCAGTCAACCACACCCCTGATTTGGAACTGGAAGTATGCAACCAGGCCGCAGAGACAAAAAAAAGAAAAAGTAAACACCAGCGGTTCTCAAACTGTGGGTTGGGACTCCAAAGTAGGTTGCAACCCCATTTCAATGGGGTCACTGGGGCTGGTTTAGATTTGCTGGGGCCCAAGGCAGAAGCCCGAGCCCCACCTCCTAGGGCCAAACCCAAAGCCTGAGGACTTCAGCCCTGGGCAGAGGTGCTCAGGTTACAGGTCTCCTGCCTGGGGCTTCAGCTTGGTCCCCCCTACCCGGGGCAGTGGGGTTCAGACTTTGGCCCACCCAGGCAGGAGGGCTCTGGTGGGATCAGGCTTTGCTCCCCTCTCCTGGGGTCATGTAGCAATTTTTATTGTCAGAAGGGGATCACGGTGCAATGAAGCTTGAGAACCCCTGCAAATGTAAACTACTAACAAAATAAAAGGTAAGGAAACAGTTTCTGTGCTTGTTTCATTTAAATTAAGATGGTTAAAAGCATCTTTCTTCTGCATATTAAAGTTTCAAAGCTGTATTAAGTCAATGTTCAGTTGTAAATTTCTGAACGAACAACCGTAATGTTTTGTTCAGAGTTAAACGTTTCAGAGTTATGAACAACCTCCTTTAACAAGGTGTTCATAACTCTGAGGTTCTACTGTAATACATGAAAGTATTTTCTTCTTCTTTTATCACGCCCCCTCTAGCAGTCTTTCCTGTGGTTCACTGCTCACGTAATGAGCTTTAACAGCTGCACCCTTTCGGGGCATGTGGTGAGCAGAAGGGTAGATTAATGTTACTGGAAGCTGACTGTCAGGGGGCCAGTGTGCATAGGGGGCTGGGGCTCTTAGATCTTGATAAGGGATTTGGGGAAATGAGACAGCAGTTGATCAGATGGCTAATCCTTGCTGTCCAGTCTTAGTTCAAGATTCTGAGACAATGATGAGTTAATGGCTGTAGCCTATAATTTTTATTGTTCAGTATACAATTTAGTTGTAAGCAAAACCATCTGTGAACTTGCATGAGATGCCTAACTTTGCTTGTATTTATTTTTCATTATGTTTTAAGTACTGATGGTAGACATAGAGCTTTCCACAGAATAGAGAAACAATCCCTGCTCTGAGGAGCTTACAGTCTAAAAATATTGTAATATTCCAGGTTTAAAAAAAATCTAATCACCTATCATTGAGTTGAAAACCTTCCTTGAGGCATGTGGGAGCCTATGTTTCCAATCCTTCTGACTGCAAAGATACTATTTCAGATTTAAGTAGATGCAGGGCTGACTTCCTGAGTGTGCAGATAAAGTTTGTGTCTTAGCTTTGTGAGGCGGCAGCAGCAATGGGCTTCACAAAGCTATGAGTGGCAGAGTGAAATCAACAGAACTCTGGTCAGTTTCACTCTTGATGTTTGGAATCCTATATACAGCACTGAAACTGTTTCCTGCTGGTGTTTAGGGGAAAGTATGAGCATTAGTAGAAGGTGGCATTAGAATGATTCAAGGGGAAGAATGACAAAAAATGCAAAGTAAAGGTCTAGACCGGAAAGGTGTAAAGTAGCAGAGATCTTTCATTTCCTCTCCTGAATCCCTCAGCAGCCAGGAGGTTGGGTAGTAGAGGACTTTTCACCTTCACAGTAGCTGGGAGGACATAGAGGGAGAATGAGAGAGCGCTTCTCATTTCTAGAAGCTTGAGGGGGGCAATTGAAGGTTCAAATTTTTCCCGATATCTACTTGCCAGAAGCTGAAGTGAAAGCTAGATTCCCCAAGCAGAGTCCAAGTACAATGCTGGCAGAAATCCCCTCACCCTACACAGTGGTTAGAAATGTCTCACCAAGGAATTTCCCCTGGAGATTGCTGATATGGACCCATCTTCTTTCTCCTTTGTTTCTACCTTAGGCTAGAAGCTTTAGTGTTATGGGTAATGGGTCTGATACGTTTTTCAAGCCCTGACTTGGTCAGTGCTGCTAGCCCAGTTTAGGATGGCCTTTGATCATCTGAGTATTTGGCTTTGTATGAGTTGAGGCTCTGGAATGGGGTTGAGGGGAGTGTCATATATGATGTATTGATGCTTTTTGCATCTAACCTCTTGTATCATGTCTCCCATTCTAAAGATGGAATCACTCAAGGATATTTTAATGAAGAATGGGACTTGGACTCCTGATTTATTTTGTAACTACTTTACAGCACCTGTCTACTTTATTGTAGTTGCTTTAAGACAAGCCCTCCGCTCCCTTCCCCCCCCCCAAAAAAAAACCAGGTCGGGAGAGGCAAACAACCACCCTACAGATCTGTCTCAGATCTTCTTTCCTGGTGCATATGTAGGATAAATTCAGTAAGACAGCACAGTGAAACTGTCTGAGGACCATTTTTTCCCCTCTGGATGTCATTACATTTCTGCTGCTTTCCTAAAAAGATATTTTTGGCAGATAAATTATACTAACATTTGAATGGATTAATTCCAGCTACACATTAAAAAGCATTGTGGCTCATTCAGTCAACTCTTGAGCAAACGAAATTGACAAGAACATCATCAGTTTAGCTCTTTAAAAATATTCAGAAAAACTAGTCAAATTCAGGAACTGAGTGAAATGAGCCCTAAAACAGGGTTTTATAAAAGCAGCCTAACCCTCCCTTGCCCATTATTCCTGTCAGGAGAGCAAATGAGGACATAAGGAGACACAGCTACATCACAGGTATATGTATGCAAAGGTGTGGTTTTCACTGGAACAGTTTCCCCCAAAATTCCAACCAGTTTTAAAACCTGTTGCGCTAAACTGATTTAAAAACTGCTTGAAGCTGTAATGCAAACCAGGCTCCTGGCAGCTTGAACCAGTTTTACTGAACCAGCTTCTAAACTACCTTCGGCAGTTTTTGAAACTGGTTTGGTAAAAATGGTTAGTTTAAGGAGCCTAAACTACGCTGCACTTCCATCCAAAGAGATTTTGATGGATCCATTTTAAAACTAATTAGAATCTTTAGGGATACTTCCTTGGAGTAGAACAGGCCCAACTATGCACTTTATCCCATTTTTATTCCTAGTCCATGCCCCACAATTTTCTTCCTCAGTTCCTATCTCAGAAATCCATAGAGTCGGGTGGCTGTAGGCTTTGAGTGGGTGGAGAATATAGTCAGCATTCACCCTGTGCTCCTCCTGCTACTGGATGTGGATTTTCTGGCAGCTGCCTATGCAGAGTACTTGCCCTGATGTTATTGTCATGTGTAAATAGAGCAAGTAAACACGCCTTACTGGAGCTGATATTTTTCTTAATAATACGCTATTGGAAGAGTTGGTGACAGGAGACCTGGGTTTTGATCAAGTGAAAATGGCATTCTAGTCCCTGCTTGTCCACAAAAGTACGTATCTTGCAGTGTAGCACAATGTCTGTTAATTCTCCTAGCCCCTCTCCAGCATAGCAGGGTTCTGCATGGCAGAACTGAGATGCTGAGCTGTCTAGGGAAGTGTGCACAAATCTGCCTGCACTGTACCTGTTTCAGATCACTGCTATTGCTGTGTCACTTCATGAGCACTTAATTCAGTTAGAATGAATAAATAAATAAATAAACATTTATTGTTTATGCACTTTATGCACTTTATCAATTTGATTCCATTTAGTTATGTAGCTATTCCATAATTCAAAACTACAAAGGAACTCTCAAGTTTCTATTTTAGCTTAATATTTTTATAACTGTTATAATAAAAATTCAACTCCAAGGGTTGCAAGGATGAATATTTTATGGAAAAAAAGGTGGAGGAAAGCAGGGATCCTGGTAGCAATGTGCTGGCATTAGTTACTTCCAAATCCACCACACAGTTAGTCTACTCCAGATCTACCACTCACGTTGGATACAATTCAATTTCAATGGGATATCAGCATATAAAAGATTTTGCTTCTCAGAAAAGATGCAAAGACCCTAGTATATCAATAGCGTATTGTGAATAAAAATGAGATGTCCGTCACTAACCTAATGGAAACAAGTTAATCACAGACAGAAATGACTTCTGAAAAGAACAGCAATGTCGTTGACAGTGTTAGCTTGGCCCTAACTACGCTAACTCAGAACACTTGCAGCAATACATGCATCTCTTTTCTGCTTTATATCTACTGTGTACTTAAAATAATTTGAATGAGGATTTCCTTTAGGCCTTTTCTGACTCTCTTGCTTCTACCTTCTTTCTTCACCTTTCTTGACCTGTTGAAGTAGAATAACAAAAAGATGGTAAGTGAGGTGCCCCTGTACTGTTTGTTTCCCATTTTTTGCTTTATGGGACGTAGTAGCTGTTGCATTATTTTGATGCTTTTTAATGTTTTGTCTTGTCCCACATTTTACATTCGATTACTTATTTTAAACTTTGTTCATTGCTTTGATTTAGTAGCAACTAATTCCATAAGAATCTTGTATATTGCTTCTGATTGTGACATGACCTGTAGTTATGTGCAGATGCAAGAATAATTCATTTTTCTATGAGATCAACATGAATGTAATAACATTAGAAAATGCTTTATCTAACATAACAAAATAATGAAGATAGGAAAAAGATCATGGCTTTTCCTTGACCTTGTCCTGTTCTGAGATATACACCATGCACAGAACAGATTTCAGATGGTTCTTCTTTAACTAGCGATTGTTAAATACAATCAGAATGTTGTGAATTTGTTGTGATAGAACTGATGTTGTCACATGGTTACTTAGTGGTATGTTTGTTGGGGTGAGTTTAACAAATAATGATCTTCCTAAAGTTTAGGGGTTTAAGTTTCTAATTTTTACATAAATAGTCCATTCTATGAAAACTGTTCTATAAAACTAAGAAAACTGATTAGGGGACTCAAATTAAAAATCATGTTAATAAAATTATTTCTTTACCAGTTACTAGTAACTTCTTAGATTATTAAAACTAAAAATAATTTAAAAGTTCCAGTTTGCTTCTCATTATGTCTTTTTCTTGTTTCTTAGCTTAAACAGAGAATCTGAGCCACCTTCACTTCTCAGTGGCACAGTGATTGGGTTGTAAACTCTGCAGTAGACTATTTGGTCAAAAGCAACCATTTCATTGTACTTAAATATTATAATAATGGAAACACTTATTATTTTGCTAGATTGTAGAAATGCGATCTTTAAAAAGAGGATATATTGTAATTCATTTATTTAAATATGGTGGTAAATCAGGCATTAAGGCTCCTTTGGAAGAAGATGGGCTGTAGTGGGAGGCAAAGGTAACGTTTTATTGTACCCACTTGCCTCAGGAAATACCTGGGGAAAAGGAAAGGGTTTTCTTATATAATCAATTTAGAAATTGACTCTATGAATCACAACTGGGTAATACGTGTATTTTGTATAAAATATACTGGGGTAGGTTTTTTTGTTTTGTTTTTTGATGTGGAATAAATGGGATTTATATCCATTATCTGTCGATCCTCATAAAACTTTACTGGCATAGGCTTAGTTAAACCACTTTTTATTTTAATGTTTAGTGTGGTACTTCCAGTCCCTTATTTGCTTTTGCTACTTGTTCTGTATGCTTATGCAGCTCTCATTATTCCTGTTTTGGGAATGTGCACAGAAACTTGCAGCATGCATGGAAAATTGTTCTGCCAACCCCACCGACTATCTTTTATGTGCTTTTTCACATCTCAACCTATTCAAGTGAGTATTTGATGAAGTAATTTTGGAGATCTCAATGAATAAAAGTCTATACATACTAAGGTTTCTTTACTGTTCCACCGTGACAAAATGCAGGGTAGCTTCTTACTAAGGTAAGTTTGATTTAAGGTTATGAAGTCTTCCAAATATGGGTTGTCTTAAAAGATCTAGAATGGGTCTCAGCCAGATTAAATATTTTGAGCAGTAACGCCTACTTTTTATATATAAACTAATATCAGGGCATGGGTCATTAAGTACATATAATCAGATGCAAGTTGGAATATCTTTTATTCTTAACATCAAAAACTGCTAAAGAATAATGAAAATTCTTGCAATCTGACATACAAACTTCAATACTGTAACTTTGTAGGATCTTATGGTTGGTGATGAAGCAAGTGAATTACGCTCAATGCTGGAAGTTAACTACCCAATGGAAAATGGCATAGTCCGGAACTGGGATGATATGAAGCACCTCTGGGACTACACATTTGGACCAGAAAAACTTAACATCGATACGAAAAACTGTAAAATACTACTCACGGAACCTCCTATGAACCCAACGAAAAACAGGGAGAAGATTGTAGAGGTATGTTTCTTGACTTGAATAAGGAAAACGTATTTGTGGAGAGCAGGAATTGATGATGGCAGGCACTAAATTTTGTCTAAGAGGTCACTGCTTTTTTAAAATGTAAGATAACCCCTCAAGGCAACATTCTTCCTTGCAGAAAATGAGAGAATTGATTACAGCCTAGAATAGTCACCTTCCTAGTTTATCCAAGGGCAAACAAGCCTACTTAGTCCTAAAGTCTAAACAGACTAGCAGTCCCATGCAAGTTTCTGTACTAGGAAACCACTGATTCAGGCACTGAAGTTCAAGTATTCCTGCATGTCCCATCCCCATTGACACAATAAAGTGAGCTGATGCCTAATACATAGGAAAGGTCTTCCAAAACCCAGTTTATCTTCCTTCACCGCCCTTTCTCAATGACTTAATCCTGCAGTATTCTGAGCAGTGCTTTGCTTCTTTGGTCTAAAGTTCATACTTATCTTTAAGCATATGAGCAGTCCCATTGACTACTGGATATTAGATTAGTGCCAGAGTTCTCAGCACTTCTCAGGATCAAGCCCTAAATGAATTTGACTCCAACTGAGAGATTAGCAGAATTTACAAGGGAAATTAAGTTGGTGGCTTGGAAGCAAGGAGTGGTTTACCAGGCAGAGTGCACAGTGTTGCTGTAGGCACCTGAGACATGCTAAGAAAGAGTTGATTTTTGCCAACAATCCCCCCTGCCCTCCAAATCTGTAATAGGTTCTAGGGACTATCTAATGACAGCCTTTCTAGGAAGGAGGTCCTGCAACTAGCTGTTGGGTGCCACAGTGCTGTCTGGCATGGGTGAGGTATTGGAGGCTATGTCTACACTGCAGTCAAACACCATAGTTGGTCTGTGCCAGCTGACTCGGGCTCGAGGTGTGTGGCCACTTAATTGTGGTGTAGATGGTGTAGATGTTCCAGCTTTGGCTGCAGCCTGAGGTCTGGGACCCTCCCACCTCTCAGGGTCCGAGAGCCTGGCCTCCAGCCTGAAGCCAGATGTCTATACTATAGTTAAACTGCCCCTCAGCCCAAGTCAGCTGGCACAGGCCAGCTGTTGGTTTTTAATTACAATGTAGATATACCCTTAGGCTGCATCCCCAATCCAGCATTGACTTAGATGGGCAAGTGCCTCATATAAAAGAAATGTCTCCTTATACAATTCGTATTTTTAACAATTATCTGTCACAAAGGCTCACAGTTTTGAAAAGGTAGTAATGTGAGAATAGCATAAAATTTATTGGCTTTCTGTCACATTAACAGAGGTCTATGATGCTGGAGAAAAGACTAATTATTCAGTATAGTTTCAAATGTGGCAAAGAATACCTTCGTAATAACCTCTTCTTTCAAAGTCTTTGCTGCAGGAATAAATTGATTATTAAAAAGGTGATATTTTAACTGAAAACTTTCCAAGACTCTGTAGAACGTTAGTGTTAACGGATATGAAACTAGAAACTGACTAATATGGTACAATAGACAGACTGAACAGTTCTAACAAATATATGGCTGCCTTCGTGGCATGAATGATTGATTGAATTTCCTCATCAGGTTTCTCGACCATTCAGAAATCTTTCAAGATGTGGTGGTTTTTTGTTTTTCTAACTTATCCAAAGACTCTATTGTGATTATTCTAGTACAAAATGATCTTGTTCAAACTCACCATAACTTCTGAAGTGTGTTTTCTAGTCTGTTGTTTCATAGAATTCATTGGATGGGGGGGGAAATTACAGTACTTTATTACACCAATTCAGAGAATGTAAACCTTAAATATGAGCAAGGGAATTAAGAATTTTGTGTGTGTGTGGAGCATTCCAGCCTTTTTATATAAACACCTTTATAGTTTTTTGAGTGAAGTGAAAACTTTAATTCTTCTAATGCCTCAGCTTTTGTACTGGATCACAGCATGATAAATCAAATCTTTCTAGTTTTAAAAGGTAATATTATAGAAAAGAATCAAAACTTTATCCAGTTTTTTTCTATTTTTGAAGCTAGAGTTGAGAGGCCAATCCAAGATCAGATGAAAGACTTGAGTTAAGAGTTTCATGATATGCAATGAAGCTGTAATAATTCTGGTATATTTATCATGAAATCCTTGGTGCAATGCAACACAATTGCTTCTTAAAGAAATGATTAATTGAAATGAGTTTTTATGAAAAGTCATTTTAACCGTGTGCACTTAACGTATCCTGATAAATCTTAACAGTTATTTTAGTCTGCCTGGCTTTTGTTAGGGCTAGTCTACACTGGCAATGCTAAAGTGCTGCCGCAGTTTGTTTCAGAGCATAGCTAAAGAGAGACAATTTCTGCTTTGCTATTCAGTGTAATTAGCTTTATAAGTGTCTTGGTGTAACTTTTATCTCAACCTCTGCATATCCATTAAATTCTCACACCTGTAACATCCCCTCTCAGGAACAGCCCAATTGTCTGCCTTTCTGTGGTGTATTTTGTAGTGGTGGTAGAAGCATTCTCTGGCATTGTCACCCTTACAACTCCATTGTTTAGTATTCTGGATCATTCACTTTTTCTAGCTTCCAATGCTTTATTTTTGGGCTCCTGCCATTCTTGGAGAAAGACATTGGACTGGCAACAAAACAATAACTTTAATAGAAGCAAAGATTTATTTTGAGGAGAATATTCTTGTTGCTATTTGGCTATCGTATTTGTCAAATGTGGCGCGTGCCATGCATGTGGCGAGACGGCAATTATAGATGTCAAATAAAATAAGTTTAAAATGTCTGAAATAAGCATAGCTAAAAACAGAAACCGTATGCGTTTACTGTAAAAAGTATATCTTTCCAGTAATATCAGGAATATAGTGGAACGTGCGAACGCAGTAACTAATCCTGTAAGCATACTCTGGTTATGGGCAGATAGAAGTTGTTACATACCTTTCTCGCATTACAATCTTGGTTCATTTTATGAGCAATATAATTCATAGCTTGGGAACAGCAGTAATTCTGTGTCAGCTGAGGTCTAGAAGCTCAGATAGCTTCTTGTTTTGCTTGCTGTTCTTTCCCACGCTCCCTTTTGAGGTAGAACATTATTTCTGCCTTGTAACTTACTAAACTGCTATGTTTGTGCACATTAGATCATGGCAACTACAGAACCCCACCCCTAATTTGTGGTATCTTGCACATACTTTAATGTGCAAGGTAACTAGATATTCTACCAAACTGCCTTCCACGTCACTTAGTCAGTTTTTTTAAGAACCCTACAACAAGGTGCTCCACAGCCTGATCTTTGTACATTTCATACTCCTTGACTTCTGTCTTCCTGTATGTCACGCTCACGCAAATGTTTTGGGAAAATGTATGCTGGTCTTTCCAGTATTGTTTGCAGTGTACTTGAATTAGCAGGCTTTGGATAGTCAAGATCTCTGCAGCCATTCCTAAATATGTTAGTTGGATTTTAAAAATAAATTAATACCAAGTGTCACAGCATTATTACATTGCAGAATTAGCCTAGTTACTGTTAAAAAATGAGGTCAGTAAAAGTAAATTTTGCTCAGTTCCTTTTTTTGTAGTGTTGACCCTGTGAGGGACGTGTGTTGAGTTGTTCTGGGATTTTTCGAGGGTTTTTTTTTTGTTTGTTTGTTAAATGGGGTCTGTAACTCATGGAGTGTTTTACTCTCATACCATAGAACAGCAGTAGTATGGCCTGGGGGGAGATTTTTATACGGGAAAAATCTAAAGGCTTATACAGTAGAACCTTAGCGTTTCGAACACCTCGGGATGGAGGTTGTTCGTAACTCTGAACAAAACGTTACGGTTGTTCTTTCAAAAGTTTACAACTGAACATTGACTTAATACAGCTTTGAAACATTCTACTATGCAGAAGAAAAATGCTGCTTTTTATTTTTTTTAGTAGTTTATGTTTAATACAGTACTGGATTGTATCTGCCCTTCCCCTTTGTCTCTGCTGCTGCCTGATTGTGTGCTTCCGGTTCCAGATGAGGTGTGCAGTTCATTGGTCAATTTGTAACTTTGGTATTCATAACTCTGAGGTTCTACTGTATGCCAGAGAGTGGTGGGGGCAGAGGAAAGAAAATACTTTCAGAAGAATTCCCCCTTAATTTCAAACTTGTTTTAAAACATTTAGACATACTTTGCAGATCATTAAAACTATGCCCAATTCTTCAGCAAAAAAGCTGTGAAATATGATTGTAGGTCTTAAACTGCCAAGGAACAAATTTGTGAAACTGGCCAGTCTTTTAAATGGAGCCATGTTAACAGCAGACTTTTTGAAACGATGCCAAGGAGAAGTTGGAAAAAGTCAGTGCTTGATTCATTTAGATATTTTAAGAGAAGTGAAATGTCATCTTTTCCTGGAGCTGTTTGTTTTAAATAGTCAGCTGTCAGAGCATTTCTGGTTTAACCAGTCTGTAATGCTAAAAGCTACTGAATTCTTATCAGTTTCTTCTGCTCTGGTAAAAGCATATTGAGACAAGGGGAAGTGGTCAATTGCTTGTGAGTCACGGCTGTAATAAACTGCGTGTTTTGTTCACTCAGCCTTTCTTGCCTTTGCTGTAAACTTGTCAGAGAACTACTCTGTGAAGCACTGTCCTACAGTCTGTGGAGTCTGTTTCTTTAAATAGTCAAATTGTATTTAAAAGTATAAGCTAAAGGCAAATTAGCAATAAACTACGTAATTGTATTTTAATGGTTAAGGAGAGCTAGAGCACAGGATAAGAACTCTTTTTGATATTTAACTTGTGTATGTTTTGATGAGTGCTGTTTCTTAGAACGATACACGTTTGCAAGCTATAATTAAATATTGTGGTTATTTAGCCGTACGATTTCAACTGTGGCTGACTTTAACAAATTGCTTTTTTAAATCCAGGAAGTCTGTGTCATTTATACTTGCTTATAGCAGCAGGACGTTAATGTGTTTGAAAGAAAAGTTACCTTTACTTTGTATTATATGCAGTATACATTTTTCTTAAAATGTTCTATAATTTAAGAATCCTTAGCAAGGCCTCAAATTTACATTATTATTTTTAAATAGTAATTTTTGGGTTCTTTTTATTTGCTATCTGGTTTCTCAGGCTTTAGGATACATTCACTTACATTTTCAAAATTTTCTTCACAACCATGTACCTTTTTTATAATGAAACTTGAGAATCTTATGCAATCTCTTCATTCCAGCAGCTGGTGCTTTAAGAAAAACACCAAATATTGAGAGACTGATGATAAAATCATGAGTTGGCCACACTGTAGTCCATTCTATCTTCACCAAGAACAGGGAACAGGAAGGCAGAGATGTGTAAAATAGCTTCTGATACTGGCTCCGATGCCCACAATTGGTGCTGTGTATAGATTTTTTGTAAGGGGCTGCCCCTATTTCTTACATTTCAGCCCTATGTTTTATTTCTGTGTATTGCACAAAAAACAGTTGAAGGAATGAGTCAAATAGATCTTGGCAACAGAAAAAAAGTTAGTCGAGCTTCAGAAAGTGACAGGAATGTCTACCTTTAACAAACAGTACGTTCCGTGCCCTGAAGAAGAGTTCTGTGTAAGCTCAAAAGCTTGTCTTTCACCAACAGAAGTTGGTCTAATTAAAGCTATTACCTCACACGTCTCTCTAACTTCATTCCAAAGTTAAACTGCAGTAATGAAGTACATGGCTGCCTCCCACTCCTCAGTTAGGTGTGGTTGTCGTTTGTTTGTTTGTTTGTTTGTTTGTTTGAAAAACAGTTCAGTTCACTAAAGCTATGGAAAAAGTGGTGTGTGGGTTTTATTTACAAGCATTAAACCCTTCTCTTTCTCCCTCCCTTCCCCCCCCCCATTAAATGAATGTGGCATGTCTTTATTTACTTAGGGCATGGCTACACTTGCGAGTTAGAGCGCATTAAAGCAGCCCAGTGTGCTCTAACTCACGACCCGTCCACACTGACAAGGCATGTAGAGCGCTCTGACTCGCGCTCCTGGTACTCCACCTCGGCTAGTGTAATAACGTTTGATGCGCCCCCGCTGGAGCCCCACTGTGCCAGTGTGGATGCCCTGGTCTGTTAATGCGCTCTGATCGGCCTCCAGAAGTGTCCCACAATGCCTGTTCTAGCCACTCTGTCATCAGTTTGAACTCTACTGCCCTGCCCTCAGGTGACCAACTGTCAGACACGCCCTTTAAATTCTCTGGGAATTTTGAAAATCCCTTTCCTGTTTGCTCAGCCAGGCGTGGCGCGCTCTCAGCAAATCTTTCCAGATGACCATGCCTCCACGCGCCAGGCGATCCCCAGTATGGAGCAATGGTGAGGTGCTGGACCTCATCAGTGTTTTGGGGGAGGAAGCTGTCCAGTTCCAGTTGCGCTCCAGCCGTAGGAATTACAGTACTTTCGGGCAGATATCAAGGGATATGATGGAAAGGGGCCATGACCGGGACGCTCTGCAGTGCAGGGTTAAAGTGATGGAGCTGCGGAGTGCCTACAGCAAAGCCCACGAGGTAAACAGCTGCTCCGGTGCTGCCCCTGCGACCTGCCATTTTTACAAAGAGCTGGACGCGATACTTGGGGGTGACCCCACCTCCACTCCGAGTACCACCATGGACACTCAGAGCCCAGTCCAACCAGGCAGGAGGAGGAGGAGCAAAGAGGGAGCGAGAGTGCTGAGGAGGAGGAAGACACCCCGGCATCCTTAGATGCATTCAGCCAGGAGCTGTTCTCAAGCCAGAAGGAAGGTAGCCAATCATGGCGGCCAATGCTTGGGGAAGGAGAAACACCAGAGGAGGTTCCCGGTAAGCGGCTTTTATTTTGGGAAGGAAGTTATTCGGTGTGGGCTCTTGGGTCAAGGAGGGTTAGGCCCGCTAAGATGCCGAATAGGGTATTGATGTGCTCTCTTACATCGTGGTCATCGGCCTCAGTGATCTCTTCAGAGGTCTCAGCTAGAACTTGGGCAATGCGTTTGTGCAGGTTTTATGGGAGAGCCACTGTGGTCTTTGTCCCAGTCAAGCTAACATGTCCACGCCACTGTGCCTTGTGGGGCGGGGGGACCATTGCTGCACACAGACAAGCTGTATATGGGCCAGGGCAGAAGCCGCATTGTAGCAGAAGACCCTCCCTTGCTTCCCAGGTCACCCTCAGCAACGAGATATCTTCCAGGATGAACGCCTTTGGAAAATGTGGGGACAGTGTTCAGTATAGGGCCCCCACTGCAGCTGTTGGCTCTCCCCAAGGCACAGAAACCCAGAGGACAGTACAGCCATGAAAAAATCAGTCCCCCTTGACCCTGTGCTGACTCACCATTTTGAGGCACCTGTGGGTTATGTGCGATCGCTTTGGGATGGGCAAATTATGCTATTGTGTAGACTGTGCTTGCCCTCCTTAAGTACGGGGGAATAATTGCTCTGTCTGGTGTGAACAATGCTGCCTCTGTTAAGTGTTGCATTTTGCCTTTACAGATGCAACCTTGAGATCTCCGCTGTCTGTGTTATCACCGGTCGAGAGGCTGCAAAGAATCAGGAAGAGGCCACGTAGAAGCAAAGAGGGCATGGTGCATGAAGTCGTGCAGCACTCTCTTAATGAAAATCAAAAAGTGCAGGAGTGGCAGGAGAGTGAAAGGAGGGTCTGCCAGCAGAATGCGAATTGCCGGCACCAAAGCACGGAAAGTCTGATAAGCATCATGGAGCGCCAAGCGGACTTGATCCAGGCGCTCATAGCAATGCAGGCGGAGCACTACCGCGCCTGCCCCCCCCCCCCGCAGCCCTTGTCCCAAAACTCTTTCCCTTGTGCCCCCATGTCACCTCCAACCCACTTTCCTCAACATCCGGGTTTTTATCGCCACCAGCTGCCTCCAACACCTGTAGCTTCACCACCCAGCCCTGAAAACTACTGCACTCAACCCCCATCACCATGCAGTATAGCTATCCTGAAGTGCAGCACTCATTGCACAGCACTCCAAACAGGACAGCTGAGTATGATAACAGGACATATACAAATCTGTGATTGTACCATTTCCCACCCCACCCTGTAGTGGGGTGGGAAATGCCTTTCCTCTTTCCTTTCCTCTTTCCCATTGCCTTTCCTCTTTCCCAAGCAGTTGTGTTTCTTTTCAATAAATGGATTTTTTTGCTTTGAAAACGTTCTTTATTATTGCATAAAGTAAAAGATGCTTTAGCCCAGGAAAGCAACAGGCACTGCAAGTCAGTGTATCATATGTAGCAAACACAGATTTCTACTAACATTGGAACCACTGCATTTCACTCCAGTGCAGGGCACCAGACATTACTGGTGGCTTTCAGCCACAGATTGCTTCCTCAAGGCATTCCTAATCCTTGCAGCCCCCTGCTGGGCCCCTCTAATAGCTCTGCTCTCTGGCTGTTCAAATTCAGCCTCCAGGTGTTGAACCTCCGAGTTCCATGCTTCAGTGAATCTTTCACCCGTCCCTTCATAAATGTTATGGAGGGTACAGCACGCAGATATAACCGTTGGGGATGCTGTTATCGGCCAGGTCCAGCTTTCCATACAGAGAGCTCTAGTGGCCCTTTAAACGGCCAAAAGCACACTCCACAGTCATTCTGCACTGGCTCAGCCTGTTATTGAACCGCTCCTTGCAGCTGTCAAGGCTCCCTGTGTAGGGTTTCATGAGCCACGGCATTAAAGGGTAAGCGGGGTCTCCAAGGATCACAGTGGGCATTTCGACTTCCTCTACGATGATCTTCTGGTCTGGGGAAAAAGTCCTGGCTTGCAGCTTCCTGAACAGGCCAGTGTTCAGAAAGATGCGTGCGTCATGCACCTTTCCGGGCCAGCCTGCGTTAATGTCAATGAAATGCCCATGGTGATCCACAAGTGCCTGGAGAACCATAGAGAAATAGCCCTTCCAATTAACGTACTCGGAGTCTAGGTGGGCTGGTGCCAGAATTGGAATATGCGTCCCATCTATCACCCCTCTGCAGTTAGGGAAATCCATTTATGCAAAGCCAGCCACAATGTCCTGCACGTTACCCAGAGTCACGGTTCTTCAGAGCAGGATGCGATTAATGGCCCTGCAAACTTGCATCAACATGATTCCAACGGACTTCCCCACTCCAAACTGGTTAGCGACCAATCGGTAGCTGTCTGGGGTTGCCAGCTTCCAGATTGCAATAGCCACCTGCTTCTCTACTGTCAAGGCAGCTCTCAATCTCGTGTCCTTGCACCGCAGGGTGGGGGCAAGCTCATCACACAGTCCCATGAAAGTGGCTTTTCTCATCCGAAAGTTCTGCAGCCACTGCTCATCATCCCAGACTTGCATGACGATGTGATCCCACCACTCAGTGCTTGTTTCCTGAGCCCAAAAGCGCCGTTCCACGGTGGTGAGCATGTCTGTGAATGCCACAAGCAATCTTGTGTTTTATGCATTACTCGAGTCAATATCATCGTCGGAGTCCTCACTGTCACTTTGGATCTAAAGGAATAACTCGACGGCCAAACTTGATGTGCTTGCAAGACTTCAGCATATTCCTCAGCAGTTCGGGCTCTGTTCCTGCAGACTGAAAGGAAATACAGAGTGCGCAGTACAAAAAAATGTTGAAAGATGGCACCAATTGTGGACGGAAACAGAGTGTTTGCTGGGATGTGAACCAATGTATCATGGGACAGGACCCAGAATGCCCTGCCCCCTTCCCACAAGCCACAGCGTCAGAATGGGAAGAGGTGCTCTGTGGGATAGCTGCCCACAATGCACTGCTCCCAATGCCGCTGCAAGTGCCGCAAATGTGGACACGCCAGTGGGCTTGCAGCTGTCAGTGTGAACAGACTGCAGCGCTTTCCCTACTGCCCTCTGCGAAGGCTGGTTTAACTCAAAGCGCTCTTCATTTGCAAGTGTAGCCATGCCCTTACGCTGATAGGTCCTAGAGAGACAAGGTGGGTGAGGGTAATACCTTTTATTGGACCAACTTCTATTGGTAAGAAAGACAAGCTTTTGAGTTTACACACAGCTCCTCTCCAGGTTTGGGAAACTACTCAAAGTGTAATAAGTACAAGGTGGAACAGATTGTTTAGTAAACACAAGAGACCATTCAAGGTGAAGTGGCCCATTAACACCCTTCAAGTAGGGAGGGGAGAGGGCAGTTGAAGGGGGTTGTTAGTTGGCTATAGATTGTTGTAATAAGCCATAAATCCAGTGTCTCTTCAGTCCATGATTTTTTTAGTGTCTAGCAAAGTTATGAATTTAAGCTCCCAGATTTCTTTCAGGATGGGGTCCCCACTGAGTATGGGTTGTAGTTGTTTGATGATACCCTGTATGTGTGGGGTGGTAGTTAACAAGTAGAGGGGTGCGATCAGAGGGGATTTTATTTCCATACTGAAGCAGGTTCTCTTGGGGGGGGGGAGGAATGGGGTTGGGTGGCCTGTTCCATGATGTGATCTACTTCTATGGTGGAGTGTCAGAAATCTTCCCTGAACCCCCTCTTGTGGCCTTCAAACAACCTCCCTATGTTCCTCATCAGCTGCAGGCTCTCCACAGACCAGGACACACCAACTCAAAGTGTTGCTAGACCCATCTAGAACAATAGATGCAAAACCTGCAGATGTATCTCCACTGTTACAATGATCAATACCCCCCTACAACACACCTTTCTTCTTTGAGTGCTTGCTCATGTCCATTCCATGTTAAGTGCTCCCTTAGGTCAGCCACCAGCTTCGTCCTCTAGCAAGAGAGAGCATGGTGCTCCAAGCTCCTTCCTTGCACCAGGCCCTCTGGCTCCTTCTAGAGGCAAGCCCAGTCTTCTGTCCTGTATGAGGTCATTCCCAGCCCACCACCACTCACTGGATCCTCAGTACTGATTGGAGGCAGCGAGAGGTACCGTTTCCCATGGACGCCTAGGGAGGATTCTTAATCTGAGTCTGATGCAGAGTCCTGTGTTCAACCTAAGGGCCCCCCGTCGTACATGCCGCCAGACCTCGGTACAGGTCCCCCCCACTGGCATCTGGCAAGAAGAACAGTGGCCTATGCAGTGGCCGTTCTGGAGTCCTTGGTGTTTTCCCCCAGTACCAGGTCCACCTTCCCACCATTTCTACTCAGTTACTTCTGAGAGGCAGACTCCCACTCCTCCACATCCAGAACCAGACCCCAATTCCAGTACCAACCCCCATACCAGTTTATAGCACGTGGCTCTTATGGAGGTTATTCAGGCTGAAGAAGAGGAAGAAGTCTCTCCTCCAGTACAGGCCTCTTCCTTTTCCTCCCCAGATGAGGCCATCTCCAGGCTGAGCAGCTTGCTTCCCCAAGATGACTTTAGGGTTCAACAGGAACTTCTAAAGCGGATAGCAGCTAACTTGGGGCTTGAGATTGAGGAGCTCAAAGAATCACCACCTCACAGCCTTGTTGACATTCTGGCTGCCGCAGCTTCATCTAAAGTGACACCCATTAATGAGGCAGTAATTGGTCCAGTCAGAGTCCTGTGACAGACTTCATCTTCTCTGTCCCCCCCACTCCCCACTTTGAAGAGGGCAGAGAACAAATATTATGTGCTAGCCAGTGGGTATGAGTATCTGTACTCTGACCCCACTCTGGGCCGCTTGTTATATCAACGGCTAACTAAAGGGACAGATGGCAGTTGAGGGCTACCCTGAAACAGAAGGAGACACAGAAACTTGATCTGTTTGGGAGGAAAGTTTATTCAACAGGTGGTCTACAACTACATATCTTAAACCAGCAAGCCTTACTACAATTTGTGGGACTCCCTGTCCAAATTTAAGGACTTCAGGCCCCAAGACTGAAGGCAGGAATTCTCAGCCCTCTTAGAAGAGAGAGAGAGAGAGAATGTTGCCAGAGCACCTCTCCAAGCGGCACTGGACACAGCAAATGAGGTGGCCAGAACAAAGGCCTCCTCTGTCACCATGAGATGATGCTCTTGGCTTCAGTCTTCAGTACTTCCTCAGGAGGTCCACTCTATCCAATGGACCTCCAATTTGAAGGCTCAGAGCAGATGGACACAAGACTATGTAGCCTGAAGGATTCAAAGTCTACCCTTAGGATCGTAGGCCTCTATGCTTCATCTGCTTCAAGAAAGCACTTAAGGCCTCAACAGCTGCCACGCTTCTTGGCTCTGCCTCTGAGACAGGACCCCTATAAGAGAAAAAGGAGAGATTATAATCACCGTCAACTGCTTCCGTTCACTTCAACCTTCCTGCTGGGGTCTCGTAGGTACTTTGGTGGGCCCAAGCAGGCATTCTCACTAGCAACTCCTTGCCCAGGAGGTGCAGACCCTCCTATGGATTGGGGCCATGGAGGAGGTACCTTGAAACTTGAGAGGGAAGAGGTTTTACTCCCATTATTTCCTAATCCCAAAGGGGGCCTTTGTCTGATCCTGGACCTGCGTCGTCTCAACAGATCGTCTCAACAATGCCTCCATCTTTCCCTCTCTGGCTCCAGGGGACTGTACACTGCCCTTGACTTGAACACTTACTTTCACATTTCTGTTTTCCATGGCCACAGAAGAATTCTCAGGTTTATTGTAAACCAGACTCATTCTCAATTCACCGCTCTTCTCTTCTGCCTGTTCACTGTCCCTTGGGTTTTCATGAAGTGCATGGCGGTGGTAGCTGCCTTCCTCAAGCAGCAAGGCATTCAGGTCTACCCGTACCTTGATGACTGAGTAATCCAGGGTCATACAGAGGCTCGAGTAAAAAAAACAGCATCAACCCTGGTCCAAGCCACCTTTTGAGTGCTGGGCCTATTTGTAAATGAGCAAAAATTAACTCTTCTTCCCGTTCAGATAACAGAATTTGTTGGGGCAGTGCTCGACTCGACCCAAGCCAGAGCCTTTCTTCTGGAGGCCCGATTACAGACTACGATGGACCTGATATGCAAGGTCATCGTCCACCCAATCAGGACAGCCTGGGTTTGCCACAAGCTACTGGGACACATGACCATGTGCAAATACATGGTCCGGCATGCAACACTACACTGCAGGCCCTTGCAGACATGGCTAGCTTTAGTTTATTCCCCGAACAGATACTACTTGGGCTGCTCGGTGCTTACTGTTCAAACCCTGGTCCTCACCTCCCTCAGCTGGTGGAAGGATCCACAGTTTGTGATGATGGGACTCCCCTTTGTTGCACCCCAACCATCAGTGTCCCTAGCCGTGGACACGCCAGACCTAGGTTGGGGAGCCCACCGTGACAGCCTCAGGACTCAAGGCCTGTGGTCCCAGGAAGAACTCTTCCTGCATATAAACATCAGGGAGCTCAGAGCGATCCACTTAGCTTGCCAAGTGTTCTTTTCCCGGATCACAGGCAAGGTCATGCAAGTTCTGATGGACAACATTGTGGCCATGTTCTACATCAATAAGTAGGGAGGAGCTCATTCCTCCTCCCTGTGTCAGGAGGCCATCCGTCTATGGGACTTCTGCATGAAGTACTCCATCCACACAAGCAAGCACTCGAAGAAGAAAAAAATGTTTACTAACCTTTCCATAACTGTTCTTCAAGATGTGTTGCTCATCTTCTGGGACCTTTGAATGCACTGGCGGATCACCTCAGTAGATCCTTCTCCTGTCACCACGAGTGGTCTCTTCACCCAGAGGTCACCAGGTTTATCTTCCAAAGGTGGGTGTCTCCCCAACCTAGGTCTGGCGTAGAGGTGGACCTCCTTCGCGACAAAGCAGAACAGGAAATGCCAGCAGTTTTGCTCACTGAGAGGGCACAGCCAAGGCTCCCTCTCAGATGTCATCCTGCTTCCTTGAACAGAACTTCTATTCTGTGCATTCCCCCGGTTCATCTGGTTCACAAGATCCTTCTGAAAATCAAACTGGACAAGGCAAGAGTTACTCTTATAGGCTCTGTGTGGCTACGCCGACACTGATTCGGCGTGCTGCTAGATCTATCAGTAGAAAACTCACTTCTGCTCTCACTCTGCCTGGACCTGATCTCTCAAGACCACAGTTGGTTGCTCCACCCAAACCTCAGCTCCTTTCACCTAATTGCATGAATGTTACATGGCTGAACCCAGAGGAGCAGGCCTGTTTGGAACAAGTTCGACAGGTCTTGCTGGGTAGCAGGAAGCCATCCATTAGGGCTACCTGCCTCGCCAAATGGAAGTGTTTCTCAATATGGGTGTCTCAATGAGACCTATTTCTGACTCAATCTTCCCTTCAGTCTATTCTGGATTATTTGTTCCATCTTAAGCAATAGGGTCTAGCCCTTGTGTCTATCAGGGTGCATTTAGCAACAATTTTGGCCTTCCCACCCAGAGGTGAACTGCAGATTAGTGTTCTGTCATGAAATGACAGTCCACTTTCTTAAAGGTCTGTCATTTATCCTCAGGACTGCAAGCTGATCTCCCCCCCCCCCACCCCCATGGGATTTAATCCTGGTTCCGTTGAGGCTCACAGGTCCTCCCTTTGAACCGCTGGCATCGTGCCCTCTAAAATCAAAGCCCTTACATCAGAGCTACTATACACTGTGTTCCTCAAGGACAAGGTCCAACTGTGTCCTCCCGGTCTTCCTGCCAAAGTTGGTTTTGCAGTTCCATAGCAACCAGGCCATTTTCCTGGCATTCTTCTTTCTGAAGCCTCTCAAGACTTCAGAAGAGCAGCAGCATCACTCATTGGATATTAGGCATGCCTTCTGCATTGAGAGGACTAAATCCTTTCACAGATCCTTTCACAGATCCATGCAACTCTTTGTGGCAGTAGCAGGAAGGACGAAAGGCCTACCAGCGTCAGCCCAGAGACTCTCATCCTGGATAACCTCTATTTGGGCATGCTGTGAGCAGGCAGATGTCCCACCTCCGGCCATCATGATCGCTCACTCCATGAGAGCTCAGGCCTCTTCAGCAGCATTCCTCGTGAAGGTTCCAATCCAAGACATCTGCTGCTACCTGGTCATGAGTGCATAGCTTCTCATCCCACTATGCCATCACTCAACAGGCTCAAGACAATGCCAGGTTTGGGACAGCTGTGTTGTAGTTCGCATGTCCATGAATTCTGAGCCCACCTCCTTGGGTACTGCTTGTGAGTCATCTAATGTGGAATGGACACAAGCAAGCACTCGAAGAAGAAAAAAATGTTTACTAACCTTTCCATAACTGTTCTTCAAGATGTGTTGCTCATGTCCATTCCACAACACACTTTCCTGCCCCACTGTTGGAGTTGGTTGGCAAGAAAGAACTGAGATGGTGTGGGGCCGGCAGCACCCTTATGCCAGCGCATAAGCACATGACACCAGAAGGCACTAGAGCCGGCCTGACGGATACCACTGAGGTGAAAAATCTCTGGCAACAGCGCATGTGGTGCGCGCGCGCACCTGTTGTAGAATGGACATGAGCAACACATCTCGAACAACAGTTACGGAAAGATTAGTAACTGTTTTTTCAAGATCTATGAGACCTACACATGCCTATCACTACGTGTAGTATACCTCATCCAGTGCACTAGATGCCACAATAGCAACTATGTGGGTGAAACCAGACAATCATTACGCTCTTGGATGATCTCACACAGGAAAATGATAAAAGACAGAAATACCCTGTCACCTGTGAATGAAGCACTTTTCACAAAGTGATCAGTCTGTCTGACCCATCAGTCCTTCTCCTCAAAGGAAACCTGCCCAACACTGTCAAAAGACGAGCCTGGGAGCTTAAATTCATAACTTTGCTAGACACTAAATATCATGGACTGAATAGAGACACTGGATTTCTGGCTTATTACAGTCTGTAACCCGCTAACAATGCCCTGCTCAGCAGCCTCTTTTCCCCCTGTTACTGGAGTGTGTTAACCGGCCACCTCACCTTGACTGGTCCCTTGAAATATGTTAACTACTTATGCTAAATAATCTCTTCCACCTTGTATTTAGCTGTGACAATTGAGTACATTTCCCAGACCTGAAGAAGAGCTCTGTTTTAGCACGAAAAATTGTTTGCCCAACAGAAGTTGGTCCAATAAAAGATATTAACTCACCCACCTTTTCTCTCTAATGTCCTGGGACTGATATGGCTACAGCAACTCTGCGAACTGATATGTCCTCTCATTTGCATGAATGGGCAACTGTTTTGTAAGAATTTAGGTGTTGCTTATTGAAGTGAAATAAATCACTTTCTGAAGTTTATAAAAAAACGGAATGGTTGTGTAAAATCCAGTTATTACAAGAAGCTACTGCTGCGTACAAAGAATCAAAGTATGTAGTTGTTGCCCCAACATGCAACATAATGCTGCTAAATATTTGTCCAATAAAGGTAGCAAAGATGTATTATTTCAATCACCTAATAATCACAGTAGCTGTAAACTTTTCTTTTAAGCTGCTATAAATCTTTAAAGAACTTCCTTATTTGGACACTAATTTTTTTTTTCTCCCCCAGGTAATGTTTGAGACATACCAGTTTTCTGGGGTATATGTAGCCATTCAAGCTGTTCTTACTTTGTATGCCCAAGGTAGGTAAAGGTTATAACTTAGCACATTTAATATCTAAATGCTGTATCTTGCTGAAGTCTTAATATGGTATTAATAGGGCTGCCGATTAATTGCAATTAACTCAAAACATTAATTGACAGCCCCAGCTATTAATAAAGAAGAGATCTTGGTCTCACTTCACCACTAGCATAACTTAGCCTAGCTGACTGGATCTTCATCAAGAGTTTTGGGTTGATGAGCATCAGCATGAGTAGTATTCTCATGGTCCGTAGCTTATTCCGCCTTTCCCCATAAAAATAACACTGTGGATTCTTGTTTGTAAATGCTAAAACCTGGTAACATAGACCGTGACTGTCCTTGTATCTCAGATGTTTAAAATGTCATTTTCAGAAAGTCTTTAGCATGTTTTTAGTTTTCAAGAAAAGGTTCCAACAGGTCCTTTAAACTTTGATTTTATTTTATGGAAGCAAAATTATATTGACTTAAGTCGATGCCTAAAAGTTGTGAGACCATTAAGATGACTCTGCTTTATTTCTGGGGCAAGAGAAGGAAGTAGACTTCTCTGCTATGAACAAGTTGGAATAAATCACAATTTGAGTTTGAGCGTTAAGAGACTGGAGGTGAAATCCTGGCCCTGTTGAAACCAGTGAGTGTGTGCTATTGACTGCAGTGAGGCTTGGATTTCACCCTAGGACTTGAAAGAGAGTTAATTCCAAGCATATGTATATGATAACATGACTCCTTACACCTTTTATTAGTAGCATGGTGAAATTACCTTTAAATGGTAGAATGTGCACAGTCTTTTTGCAATAACATCTGTTATCGCAGCTTTTATGTCAAGAATAGTAGAAATTTGCTCTGCCACACTACATGTTAAGCGCAAGATATTAACAATTGAACATGGTTATATTTACAAATTGAAGTGCTAGCTGAAAAACCGTTGAAACAATTTTATTCAGTACCAGCTGTGGGGTTGTTTTTTTTTCTTAGAAAAGGGAAAACAAACCATCTGCAACAATTCAGAACTTATAGAAGATGACAGTAAAATTCAGCTGACACATTTATGACACTTGAGTTAAGATATTGCCCAAACTTCTCTTAAATCCCCTCTTTTATTGGGTTCATAGCCGAACAATAAAAATTCTTTCCAGGCTGAAATTTGGCGCGCACATATTCTCACTGGGAGGGATTTTTCTTTTGGTAATTTATATTCCTTCTAGGCACGAGGGAAGTGTCTTCATTCCCACTACAGGGTAGGTGATAAACCTCTCTATTCCCGATCAAGGGCCTGCATCCCAAGCTGCTGTCCTAACTTCAGGCTCTTGGACAGGACTCCAGAGGGCAGAATGGGCTGCAGACCCTCCTTCCCACTCTCAACTTCAAGGGCTGCCTGAGAGTCTCTATTGACACCGCCTAAAGTCACGCTGCTATGTCATGGCCTGATGTCAAAGAGTTTGGAAATTTAGCCTATAATTCTACACGTGCCTGCATTTCATAGCATGTGATTTTTGAGACAATTCCTATGTAAATAGTAAGTTACAAAATAATTGTAACCTTTAGAACACTTTGATGTATAGACTGTCAGCAAAATGAATGCTTAGGACAGGATGTGTGAGACTTCTAAGTATTTAATGTATCCAGTTTGCAAAGGGTTAATTCTGGGTGACACACACCCATGAACACTATTAGCAGAAGTGAAAATACTTGTATACCTTTAATATGTCATGTGTTCCTAGGAATTGCAGTGCACATGATATGCAACTTCAGTCATTGCTTTAGAGATCTTTGTAATGTCCAATCAAACTGGATGTTTGCCTTCAAATTCAAAATTAATAAGTGTTATTGACAACATTATGTCTGTAGCTACTGTTAAAACTATGTCCCCAGAAACTAGCTACTGCGTTTACCTGGTATTTTGCATATCTATTTACTCCTGAGGGAATTCTGTGCCAAAAAATTAAACAATCTGCACATGATCTTTTAAAATTCTGCAAATTTTATTTGTCAGTAAATAAATATGGAGGCGCCAGCATGGCAGTGGGGAGCACAGGCCTCTGGCTGCACAGAGGTGGGTGATAACCCTGCTACCTCTTCTCCCCATCCCCCTGCCCCCCCCCCCCCCCAGGACATGGACTCAGCGGTGAGGTTGCACCCAACCTGACACAGTCAAGGGCTGGGCCTGCCCCAGAAACATCCCCGGGCCCTGCCCCTCTGCGCCATGCACACCAAGAGTGGAGGGGCTTAGTGTGGGGCAATCCAGGTGTGGGGTGAGAGGGTTCTCTGTGGTGCATTCTGGGCGTGGGCGGCTCAGTGAAGGGTCCAGGGGGATCTGGATGCATAGGGACGCACTGGGGGGTGCAAGGCTGCAGGGGAGTCCAGGTGGTTGGGACTCAGCATGGGGGTCTGGGTGTGGGGGAATGGGGCTCAGCGGGGGTGGGTCTAAGTGCTGGGGGAGTGGGGCCTGGTGGGGTGGGGGTCCAGGTGCAGCCATTTCTTGCTGCCCCATCCCCTACTGTCTCCTCGTCCTGTCTCGTTCAGCTCACTCCCACATACCCCTGCCCCATTCCCCATCACCTTCTCTTCCCCCTGCCCTACCGTGGGCATTTACCTTTGTACAGAAAACAGGATAGTGACCATGCATAGCGCCCAGCACACATAGAAAGGGAAGATGACCGCAGCGTCCGACTTCAGAGTCAGCAAGCTGGAGCAGCCACCCTCCCGCACCTGGCAGGAGAGAAGCTGCTCCGCCCCACCTGCTTCACTCCCCACCCAGGCCTGGCTTGTGGGGAGAGGGGCTGAGTGAGCCGGAAACGTGCCGGGGGAGGGGAGGCGCAGCATGGGAATGACTGAGACCCCCCTCTCCCTGGCAGTCCAAGCAGAACAAGCCCTGGGCAGCTCGGCAATCTCAGAAATGGGGGTGGGAATGGCACATGACCCTGCATGCTCCCCCACACCTTGCCTCTGAAGGGGTAATGTCTGCTCCTGCCCTCCCCAAACTATGTGCATGGGTGTCCTCCTCCATCCCTCCCCTGTGATATACCTTTCTGCCAGCTACTCTGGGCACCGAAAATGACGAGCCTGCACTGCTGGGAAGGAGCCCCTGAGCGCTGTTGCAGCTTCCGTTTGCTTCCCCTTCAGAAAGTCATTTTTTCTGAGGGGAAGCAAAGAAATAATCAGGGGACATGAATTCTGCATGCACACAGTGGTACAGAATTCCTCCAGGAGTAATTTATTGTATTTTTAAAAGGACGATCCTTATCCATCAAAATTAAACATTCCACAACAGTCTTTTTACAGTTAGGGTAGGTCTATACTTACCTGCCAGGTCGACGCGTAGAGTTCGACTTCTCGGAGTTCGAACTATCGTGTCTAATCTAGACGCGATAGTTCGAACTCCGAACGCGCTCCCGTCGACTCCGGAACTCCACCACCGCGAACGGCGGTGGCAGAGTCGATGGGGGAGCCGCGGACTTCGATCCCGCGGCGTCTGGATGGGTAGGTAGTTCGAACTAAGGTAGTTCGAGTTCAGCTACGCTATTCGCGTAGCTGAGCTTGCGTACCTTAGTTCGACACCCCCCCCTAGTGTAGACCAGGCCTTAGTCTCCTGTAAATTGACTAGTTCTTTCCTTGCTGTGGTGATAACATTGTTCTACCTTATATTACTCTGCAGGAATGTTCCATTTATAAACTGGTTGGCAGATACTCCAATTCACTAAGATACATGAGGCTCTGTTATGACAAATGTATGTGTCCATAAGTAACCAAATCAGTATAATATCTTCAGCCTCATTCCTGATGAAGAATTAATAGTTTGAAAACTTGCTATTTAAAGTGAATTATGAAATTCATCCTCTAGTCATAAATTCCAAAACCCAGAATCCTGTTTAAAACCTCATTAAAGTGGTATTGTCATATTAAAAATCTGATATTTAAATATATTTATTTGCTTGTGGTAACACATCAGAAACTAAATCTAAAGATTCTACTTAAGCTCTGTAGCGCAGACATAGCCTATGCTAGCATAGGCCCCTAGTGTAGTTGCAGTCTACACTGACAGAGATTTTCTGCCAGGTAGGAACACCATCTCCCCAAATGACATTAGCTGTGTTGACAAGAGCACTCCTCTGTTGAGTTAGCAGTGTCTACACTGGAGAGTTTGTCGGCATAATATGTCAGTCAGGGTGTAGGTTTTTTCACAGCCCTGACCTACTTAGCTATGTTGATTATAGGTTTTAAGTATAGACCGAGCCTTACTTTTCATCATTAACTCTAACTAGTTGCTTTCTGCATTTTGCTTGCGTGACCAATTCAAGGCTGTTTCACTTTCTGGATGTTATAAATCACCACAATAATGTGTTTCTCGTAACTTGACTAAACCAAAAAACCCCCAACTTCTCACTGGAATTAGACTTCCTAAGGGCCTGGCAAACCCCTTTCAAAACCCAAATTAATCTGAGACTGTCCTTGGAAAAAACAAACTTAGAATGGCCAATTTATTGGCTCTGCTGTAATTTTAAGTGGCTTTTGTTTACATCCTACAAAATATGAAATTACAGAAGCCTCAAGTCATGCCCTCCAGCGCCAACCAACCCAAAGACCACACAATTCTACTCAGTTATTCAAATAAAGTAAATTACGTGTGTCATGAATGAGATCTCCAGGTGTTCAGCATCTTTGGAAATGAGGCTAATCTGTTTGCACATTAATACAGAAAGCAGGAATTTTATGCCCCAACCTGCATTTTACCAGTTTAAATATTCTCCATTTAATTGGAACATGATTTATTGGGATGTCAGGATGATGAGAAAACATTCCGTATGATGAAGCTGCAGTCAGTTAAGAAGGGTTGGTTAGCATTTTTTAAAAGATTGGGGTGGAGGAGTTCATCTCTGTTCATACAGAATTTTCCAAGTAAAGCTTAAAACTAATTGTTGAAATGAAGTGGAGAACTTAATTTTACTACAATATTTTATTTAAAAATGTGATCAGACTTTCCTCAGAAGGGGAAAGGGCTCTCTTATTTAGGACAGTTACTTCATCAGGGCAGTAGGCTGGCCACCCGGTTGGTCCAGTTAGGAGGGCCCTAATGTACTGTGATGTATCATTGTCCAGATCTGCTTTTAGATGTAATATTATTGTTCTTACTTAGGCTTACTGACTGGTGTTGTTGTGGACTCTGGAGATGGTGTAACTCACATTTGCCCAGTCTATGAAGGTTTCTCTCTTCCTCATCTTACCAGACGACTAGACATTGCTGGGAGGGATATTACCAGATACCTCATCAAGGTAAGCTGAAAAAAAGTTTCTTGGAGCTACAGTCCCTGTCCTAGTGATAGGCTGTTATGTGGCCTCTATCCAAGTTCAAATCAGTTGAAGCCTAGAAAGTGGAAAGCTTGCTAGTAGTGGAGAAATCTGTCCTCTTTCCTCTGTCGGGGGGGGGGGGGGGATTGTTCTTGTATGCTTTTCCCCAGGATGCCTTAAAGCAGGGTCCTGTACGTGGTATGGAATTTGCTGTGGGATCCATTCCTTACTGCAGAATGGTGCTTCAGAATCCATTTTTAAAAATACATTTCTAGTCCTTATGGGTTGCAAGAAGAACCTTCCAACTACAAACAGTGTACGTCAGTCTCTCCAAATAACCTTAAACAGCTGCTCTGTGGTGTGTGAACTGCCCATTTATCTCGGTGCCGTGATACCTGTGAAACCTGAGCAGTAATATGTAAATTGGCTGCCTATTTCACTGCTCATTATTGTGACTGAAACTTCCCAGCTGAAGTGATTATCTCACAGTTACAAACTGCCTCCCATATTCCAAAAGCCACAGCCACCAGCCCAGCCCTAAACACAAGCTCCTCTGATAATCCGGTGAATATTAAAAATGGCAAATGTGGGGATGAGTTGAATTTAATATCAAGACACACCGCCAGGGCTACTGTATTCCTACATAAACGTTCATATTTCATTTGTTAAATCCCCCTTTTAAAAATTTAAATTCAGCTGCTTGCAGCATGCATGGAATTTCCCTTTTAAAACACAGGATTTCTGTGCTGCAGAGCCCAGAGCCTTGCCCAGTGGTGTTCTGGAAAGAATGGATGGGGGGGTGGAGGGAGGCTCAGCAGTTCTAATATTTTGCATTCTTGGGGCTTGCTTTGCAGTGTGGATAGTGGGTGGTGCTTCCTGTCCTCTGGCATTGGTCAGGCAGGGAAGGACCAATCAGAAACCAAAGATTTGGAGGACTCCCTTAGACATGGCCCTCCTGGTCATTGCTTCCATTTCCAAAATGCTGGGCTTGAGATGTGCTGCACCAAATTCTGCCTCATCTCCCTCTAAAAACATTCATACCAGACTGAGTTATACTCTAAGGGTATGTCTTCACTACCGGCTGGATTGGCGGGCCGCGATCGATCTATCGAGTCTAGTCTAGACGCGATAAATCAATCCCCGAGCGCTCTCCAGTCGACTCCTGTACTCCAGCTCAGCGAGAGGCGCAGGCAGAGTCGAAGGGGGAGCGTCAGCAGTTGACTCACCGTAGTGAAGACACCGCGGTAAGTAGATCTAAGTACGTAGACTTCAGCTATGTTATTTACTTAGCTGAAGTGGCGTAACTTAGATCGATCCCCCCCAGTGTAGACCAGGCCTAAGAGTCAGACTTCAAAAGGGAGCTGTGAGTAAGTGTGACTTGCGTACCGATGAACCAGAAGGTGTAAGTATATACCTGCACAGGAGTCTAAGTAGGTAAGTAACTTACACGCCGTAATACATTATTTCTGAATTTGGTCCCACCTGATGTGGGGGAAATCCATTTGGAGAGCTTCCCATAGTGAGTTTCAGTTAATGGTTACAGTGACTGCATACCTGAAAGGATTTCACATACTATGTTTGGTAAAACTGTTAATCAATTTCACAACATCTTTGACTGGCATATCAAAAACTAACGTAGCCTGGGATTTAGCCACTCAAATTGATGAAGAATACATTCTGTGCATGTGAATCTTCAGAGCTAGATTTCAGAGTGATAGCCATGTTAATCTGTATCAGCAAAAAAACATATGCCCAAATAAATTTGTTAGTCTCTAAGTTGTCCCAAGGACTCCTTGTTTTTTTTCAGAGCTAGAGTAATTATTTTAAAGATTTTTCAAGTATGTGGGAAAACCTTTCCCAATATTCATATGGCAACGAGGAATGTATGTGTTTTCTACAGTAAAAATGACTCTGTTCAGTCAATAAAGTGGTCAGATTAAAATCAATTGTATCGTTGCTACAACCTATAAAGACCTAAAAGAAATCAGCTGGATTGAAAAATCACAATGAATCTCCAAATTTTGAAATGAAATCCCAAGAAAAAGAACAATTTGAGAGATCTTTCTTTCACTTTTTGCTTTGTAAAGATCATAGTGAAAACTGTAGTGCAGAACGTATCTTCCACTTTTCAGAGTTATACTGTCATATTCACGCTGATAGAAATAAATGCAATTTGACCCCTCCCCTTACTTTCTTAAACTTGATTCTTGTCACATTTTTCATTTAATTTGTCTTTAGAGAAGTCTCAGTTTCTTCTGAGAAATACAAAAGAAGGGGAGAAATCAATTAAATGTGCATGCATATACGCTTAATCACGGATAGTGAGAACTGAGTCATTCTTCAAATGTATTGCTAACCCAACATTCTTTTCCCATCAGCTGCTCTTGCTGCGAGGATATGCCTTCAACCATTCTGCTGACTTTGAAACTGTTCGTATGATCAAGGAAAAGTTATGTTATGTGGGATACAACATTGAACAGGAGCAGAAACTGGCCTTAGAGACCACAGTACTAGTTGAGTCCTATACGGTGAGTGTATATGAGAGATGTACATCAATTCTGAAGTTGAAAGCCCATATGATGAAGATTCTCTTCCAGTATAAGTTAACACCATTTCACGTAACAGATTCCTTGCCTTTGTAAATAGCTGCAAATTAAGTTATAAAATGACTGCAAGACTTGGAACTTTCTTTCAACAATACTAAACCATGTTTTTTGTAATGGCTTGAAACTATAGTAAAGTTTTTGGAAAAAGATTTTTTTTCCCTATTATGTACTGTTTCATAGTGAAAGATCCTGCTTTTTTGGTCTACTAAGTATTAGTATCTAAGTAATATCAGAATAAGCTTTAATTTGTGCGTTCTATTCTATAGCTCCCTGATGGCAGGATTATCAAAGTTGGTGGAGAGCGGTTTGAGGCACCAGAAGCTCTGTTTCAGCCTCACTTAATCAACGTGGAGGGGGTTGGTGTTGCTGAACTGCTGTTTAATACAATCCAGGCTGCTGACATTGACACCAGGTAAGAGCAGGACATATAGAATGCAATGGATCTTCTTCTCTAAAACTTCTATCGGGGCACAAGTGTGGACAAGGAAAAATCAATTCATCCACAAAAATGAACCTTTCATGGCAATAGGCGAAAGACATTTTCTAAATACAGGTGTAATGATAAGTGCAAGTGAGGTGTTTCCTTGTGAGGTTAGTATTCACGAGTTAACATAATCTCTCTTTGAAATGGAGCTTGTAGTGCTTAGAACTAAACAATAAAAAACATAGATTCAGGACATGCAGCGTTATTCCACTCCTAAAATCTCTGCTCTCCAAGACATATTGCCTGGAGAGTTAATATTGAGCAAGAGAATATGTAGCTATTTCAGAGTTCATTGTAAAGGCATTATGTCTGTTCAGTCACAGCTGTCTGCATTTCTCAGACTTTCACGTACCTGCTTACCTGTATATTGGAGTTTCTCTATTCGTTGTATGGAGGAGAAACTGTTGCCGCTAGAAAAAATGTTTTTTGTTTTTTTCCCCCTCCTCTATTAGATCTGAATTCTATAAGCACATTGTATTGTCTGGAGGTTCCACTATGTACCCTGGGCTGCCTTCACGACTGGAACGTGAACTTAAACAGCTGTACCTGGAACGGGTTCTGAAAGGAGATGTGGAAAAACTCTCTGTAAGTAGTGATTGATTAATTGCTTCATTTGTAGATAGATCAGATATCCTGAACTACCACTAGAGGGAGCGAGATGGTCAGTAATAGGATGGAAAAAGTAGTATGTGAAGTATTAACATCCCATCCTCTCTAACTGAAACATCAGTGTTTCAGAATGACCAATACAGATTTTGTATAGCCATCCTGGTGACATGTTTAAATACACTTGAAACAAGGCCACCGTACTAGGTTATTTCAGAAGGTTAAGCAGAGTTTCAGTGTAAATATGTGTGTTAAACTTTGGTGAGCAGTCCTGCACTCAGACTTAACTTGGCACCTTAGGAAATCAGCTACTATTGGCAAGAAAATGAGTTGCCTTTTCTAAACAGTGGCAGTGCCTGCTCCGTGTCAGTTTTGGATTTCAGCTCTTAGAGTGTGGATGGCTTACCTGCCCTTTTATCTTTGAATTTTTTATTTTTAATACCACATTCCACAATTACTCTGTGTGGCTCAGTCTTTTCCTTCCCTTTAATTCATTGGTAATTGTAGTGGGCAGACGTACCACTCACGAGAATTGCAGAACTAAGATTGCATTGTATTACTTGTCTGCCTTGTAGAAGGAAGGTCGCTCTTTAGAGAGGAAATGCTTTTTGGAATGAAGGGGGTTTTTTGTTTTTAGTTTTTTCCCTTTCAGTCTTGAATTGCATCCAGATCTTTTTCAAAATACCTTTTAACAAAATACATGTTAATAAAACATTTGCTCTCTAAATCCCCAAAGAGGACTTATTTAAAGAACATTTTCTAGATCATAATTGGACTGAGCTCATCATATAGGTAGCCAGAATATTTAAACTGTACTTATTAGTCACGAAAACACTTAACATTCTTTTATTGTTTTTAAATATTCCTAGTTTGGTGGCTTATATATTTAATAATTACACATTTAAAATGCAAAATAGTGCAGTCTATGGGATTCAATCATCTACTCTGTAAGGGAACATGGAATAGTTAAAGTAGAAACCCAGGTGTGGAATCCTTTGCATTCCCCCACCCACCTGAGACTTAGTATAACTCTGGTCAAATAAACTGTACAATATTTTGTGAATTGATGAACTGGTAACTTCCCTGGTAATCTTAGCTATCAAAGCTGAATAAATAATTTAGAATGTGATTTGAACCCCTGGACTTCTCTATAGGTACACTCAAGATGAAGTTTTGGAGAGCAAGTTAATTGTTTCTGATTTCCAATGCAAAGTAGCTATTTTATTTATTAATTGATTGTATTTTGGGATTGCACAAGCAGAAAGCTCACATGCAGTGTGCCCTCTCCTAGCATTTCATTCACTTTCTTCCCACTAAACACAATTTCAATGTTACGGTAGAAATGGGTTCTATTTTTGGTCCTAGGAATCCAAACAATACCATGTCCCTTTTCCTTCTTAGAAATTTAAGATCCGTATTGAAGACCCACCTCGTCGAAAGCACATGGTGTTTCTGGGTGGTGCAGTTCTAGCAGACATCATGAAAGACAAAGACAACTTCTGGATGACCCGACAAGAATACCAAGAAAAGGGAGTGCGTGTGCTGGAGAAGCTTGGTGTGACTGTTCGATAAACTCACAACCCTGTTCCCGTCACATGTCTAACGCTTTTATTCCTTCATTGCCAGTCTTTGAACTCATTCAGCTACATGACATGGAAAGGCCTGTCTGTGCCCTTTGACCCAAAGGTCAGGTTTTGTTCTGGCTTCTTGGGGTAGCTTTTCTTAAATGTTTGTTAATATGACTAAATTTGACCACTTCCCTGCAAACAAAACAGAGCAAGAGCAGCCTGTCTGCTGCATTGTTCCTTCTCAGGAAGGCAATTCTGGTGGGCTTTTTTCTTCTGGGTTTATTGCTGTAGTGCTGCTGGCTTTTGTCTCTAGCTCACTGGGGGTGGTGTGCCTTTCTTAGCATAAGAAAACCTGTCAGCAGCAGCTTTTACCCTCACGTTATTGTGGTGTTTACCTTTGCATCTTTGGCCTTCATCCCCATTGGCATTTATTATCACAATTAGGAATTCTGATTAAAACCACAGTCAGAAACTGGTTTAACCAACCCAAATGGCTTTCCACACGGTTCCAACATAGTTTGACTCCAAATGCACTGTCCTCTTAAACTGTGTTAAAAGGCAGTTTATCTGCAGCTGTTTGACAGAATTCCTAACCAAAACGACACAGTCAGTGGGGCTTTTCGTGGAGCGTTTCTTCAGAATGGCTGTCTAAGCAGTTATTGCCGCAAACCAACAAATATCAGAAACCTCCAGTATTCTGACAAATTTAAATTTATAGCCGTATAGTTTCTTGGTGTTGTACAGCTTCACTGCTACGGGACACTGGGGGTCACCTTTATTTAGAAATACTCTTCTTTCTATAGTTAAATTTTGGTACCATGTTGTGTCTATGTAATAGAGAGCAAGAGCTATTATGTTATCGATTCCATTTCATTGGGTTTGAGGTTTTGGCTAAGAAATTTTAGAGCAGTTGGGTCTGGAGTCTAAATCTTAACCTATTGAAAAATAACATTTTCAAAAATGCTTGTAATAATTCTAATTAGATGCAATAAAATACCCCAACAAACCGAGTTGTAAAAGCTTGTTGTTAGCGCTTTTGTGTACATCAGAAGCGCTTCTATTAAAATTTGTAAGTACGTGAATCCAGTGCCAAGTAGTTATTGCAAATGAATCTTTCATCTTAACTGACCAATGTTTGTTTAAATAAAGCAAGTAGATATTTATAACAACCACTGGCAGTAGGTTATGAAGAATGACCTATATTTGTTGCAGTTAAAAATAACATTGACATGTGAGACTTGTTGCTAGTTGGTAAATATACACAATTCACTCTGTCTAGTCTTGATTTTTGATACTTGTGGGGGGAAGGAAGTTAAACCAGCGTTGAGAATGTTGTTTCCAAAAAACACATTAAAAGCTGAGATTCATTGAAAAATAGATGTTACTGGTAATGATCAGACAGCTTTTTTTTTTTAGTCTAGTTGCCAGCATGATTTTCTTGCTGACAGGAAATACAGGTACTATCCTCAGAATAAAATCTGCTGCCTTGCAGCAGAGTGTAGCAAAAATTGCTCACGTGTGCATTTCCATCGAACTATTCATTGTGTCACTTCCCCATTCATTGAAAATATGAAATTATATCATTCTGACCTAATTTTTCTAAAACCTTACCACTGCATTTAACAGCAGAAGAGCCAGGATCTGTTGTGGGAGGAGGGACAGACTTTCCAAGTTTGGTGTCCATGATGTTGCATTCATTTGTGTATATGCTAAGACCTGACAATTACACACCTCTCTCTTTGCACAGTTAGCCCTCACAGAACACTGCAATATGTAAACCCTGCTTTGATTCCAGGAACCTTTTTTTTTTCTCCTTTTCCATTCCTAAATTGTTGGAGAGAGACCTTCCTTTTGGCTGAAAGCATAACAATGTCTACATGTCTTTAATACTAAAACAGTCACTGAAGTACTGTTAATAGTGACCATTTAATTACAGGAGAGTGTTTTCTGCAGCTGTGATTACCCTTAACTTGAACAATATGAATTTATAGGCATGCCGGTCATGCCTCAATGCATGCACTTAAAATGATTTTGGGGATAGGGTTTTAAGGGGTACTCTGAACTCCTGTAGTTTTCTGTAAGTTTAATACCTGATATGCTTTAGAAATGCTGTACAGCCTTCAGCAGTAGAAGACTTGCTTTTAGAACAAGTAGCAGTTGTGGCTTCTCACATGGTGCATGTCTCTTTGTTCTCAGTGTGTCCAAAAGCCATGGAAGTAAACCAAAGAATGACATTTTTAGAATAACAATCTGCCATTTGAACATTTGAATTTAGGGACTGACCCTGCACAACCCTTTGCTCAAGTTTATTCTCATACTGGCCTCAGGTAGGTGTGTCTGTGTGAGGAAGGATCGCAAGATCAGACCCTTAGGCTTGAGTACTTCACAGCACCATGAGCAACAGATGTTGCTCAGTTTTGCAGTATGGAGTCTCTATGGAGACTCTGTATTTATATTAAACCCGAGCGTTTAAAATTATTGCTATCCTGGGTTTGAGAGCGCGCATTTAGACATAATCCAAATGGCATGTTTTTGTGTTGAATGGGTGTTCCTGTGCTCAGTGCGGTTCCCTCTCATGTGTGTGATTTCCCACTTCAGAACTTCTGTGTTGCTGGGAAAACGATCTGGTTTTAACTTTTTTAAAACCAAATACCAAGTTAAATTTACAATTTAACGGGAGTCTAAGCATAAATACAGGGATGCCTCAGCAATTGTAAGAGTTCTTGTGAACAACCTATTTTTAAACGTACCTGCTTTGAAAACACAATGTATTTTAGGATGTTAATGTATGTAGCTATTAACGTGAATGGCTTTTTTATATGGTTCTGAGCAATGTTAAAACAGTGACCTTTGAGACTACGACTGGAAAGAGAAACATCCACTTAAACAAATTGACAGGTCTTTTCCATTTAAAAAATAAAATCGGATTTTTTGAAGTAGCTCCTGTTTGCTGTGTCTCCTTTGGGAAGTCACAATTCTGTCGTTTATTATATTTTCTCCTATAATCAGCCACTTAAATTGGAAATGTTATGGACGGTTAATCTGAGACATCAACATAACAAGCTCCCTATTGATCACTGGTACGTTTAGAAATGCACCAGCACCCCTAGCTGGATCTAGGATTAAGTACCTACGTAGAGGAGAAACACATCAATGAAAAAGAACCTTGTCAAGACTCTTCATCTCAGTTCAGAATTCAGGCTTGCAAGTGCTATGATTTTCTGTGCTCGGTACTGTGACTGGGGCTCTCAGCTCCCATTGGCTTTAGAATACACAGGTCAGTACTGGCCCAGTGACAGAGTAAAGCCTTCAAAAGTAATGTTTTCATATTGAAAACAAGTAACACTTGGCATTAAGTGGCAGGGTGCTAAATACTCTTTCTGACTTAATCGATAAAGTGAAGAATTGTGCTAGTTGTAAGGGGCTAGGTAGGTATGTTTTAAAAGCTGCACTTAATTTGAAGCAGCTTCATATAGCACAGTGTTCGTGTCTTTTTAGCACTGGGTCCTGTCTACCCCAGAGATTTCAATAGGTTTGGTAACTGGTTAGTGACATGGTTGGCTTTAACCATGGCTTGTGTCCATGCACGCTAAAGCTAATACTAGATAAACTGTGCCAGCTAATTGTTTTACACTGGCCATCAGCATTGGGTGGCGCACACAATTCTTTTCTTTTACCCCTTTTGGCGTGTAGAATACTGCCCCTGATTGAACCAAGTTTGGCCAATTTCGCTGGGCACTGCCATGACTGTATGTCCTCCGGGCACTCTGTTCCCTGCTGAGCAACTTGGGGTAATTGCCCAGGTTTACCTAGGATGAACAAAAACACCATTAGGCACCATGGTGGATGTAGATACATGTGGTTGTGTTGTGAAAAATGCTGCCGTGGATACAATTGTCTTTGTAGTTGGGTCAGATGAGGTTTGTGCTGTGTGCAGATGATTGTAACTAGGGGTACGTCTACACTATGGGATTATTCCGAATTTACATAAACCGGTTTAGCAAAACAGATTGTATAAAATCGATTGTGCGCGGCCACACTAAACACATTAAATCGGTGGTGTGCGTCCACGGTCCGAGGCTAGCGTCGATTTCTGGTGCGTTGCACTGTGGGTAGCTATCCCGTAGCTATCCCATAGTTCCCGCAGCCTCCCCCGCCCGTTGGAATTTCCGGGTTGAGATCCCAGTGCCTGATGGGGCAAAAATCATTGTCGCGGGTGGTTCTGGGTACAGCCTCACCCCTCCCTCCCTGAAAGCAGCAGACAACCGTTTCGAGCCTTTTTTGCTTGGTGAACTGTGCAGACGCCATAGCACAGCAAGCATGGACCCTGCTCAGCTCAATACCGCAATCGTGGATGTTTTAAACACCTCGCGCACTCTCATGCAGTATATGTTGAACCAGGACCTTCAAACCGAGGTGAGGAGGAGGCGGATACGGCAGCGCGGCGATGACAGTGATGAGGACGTAGACACAGAATTCTCTCAAACCGCGGGCCCCTGCGCTTTGGATGGTAATGGGGCAGATTCTATCCATTGAACGCCGAATTTGGGCCCGGGAAACAAGCACTGACTGGTGGGACCACATTGTGTTGCAGGTGTGGGACGATTCCCAGTGGCTGCGAAACTTTCGCATGCGTAAGGGCACTTTCATGGAACTTTGTGACTTGCTTGCCCCTGCCCTGAAACGCCATAATACCAAGATGAGAGCAGCCCTCACAGTAGAGAAGCGAGTGGCGATAGCCCTGTGGAAGCTTGCAACGCCAGACAGCTACCGTTCAGTCGGGAATCAATTTGGAGTCGGAAAATCTACTGTGGGGGCTGCTGTGATGCAAGTAGCCAAAGCAATCACTAAGCTGCTGCTACGAAAGGTTGTGACTCTGGGAAACGTGCAGGCCATAGTGGATGGGTTTGCTGCACTGGGATTCCCTAACTGTGGGGGGGCGATAGATGGAACCCATATCCCTATCTTGGCACCGGAGCGCCAGGGCACCCAGTACGTAAACCGGAAGGGGTACTTTTCAATGGTGCTGCAAGCACTGGTGGATCACAAGGGACGTTTCACAAACATCCACGTGGGATGGCCAGGGAGGGTTCATGACGCTCGCGTATTCAGAAGCACTACTCTGTTTAAACGGCTGCAGCAAGGGAATTACTTCCCAGACCAGAAAATAACAGTTGGGGATGTTGAAATGCCTGTCGTTATCCTGGGGGACCCAGCCTACCCCTTGATGCCATGGCTCATGAAGCCATACACAGGCAGCCTGGACAGTGGTCAGGATCTGTTCAATTACAGGCTGAGCAAGTGCAGAATGGTGGTGGAATGTGCATTTGGCCGTTTAAAGGCGCGCTGGCGCACATTACTGACTCGCTCATTCCTCAGCCAAACCAATGTCCCCTATGTTATTGCTGCTTGCTGTATTCTCCACAATCTCTGTGAGAGTAAGGGGGAGACCTTTATGGCGGGGTGGGAGGCTGAAGCAAATCACCTGGCCGCTGATTACGTGCAGCCAGACACCAGGGAGATTAGAAGAGCACACCAGGAAGCGGTGCGCATCAGAGAAGCTTTGAAAACGAGTTTCATCAATGGCCAGGGTACAGTGTGACTGCTGTGTTTGTTGATGAACACCCAACCCCCTTGATTGACTCATTCCCTGTAAGCAACTCACCCTCCCCCTTCGAGTACAGCTTACTTATGCAAATAAAGTCACTCATTTAAAAATCATGAATTCTTTATTAATTCATTATAAAAAGAGGGAGAGAAGTAAGGGTGTGGTTTGGGAGGAGGATAGGAGGGATGGAGAAGGCCATTAAAAAAATTTCACAGTAACGACAGCCTTCTGGTTGGGCTGTCCACAGGGGTGGAGTGGGCGGGTGCACGGAGCCTCCACCCATGCGTTCTTACACATCTGGGTGAGGAGGATGTGGAACATGGTGAGGGTTGAGGGTGGTTATACAGGGGCTGCAGCGGCACTCTGTGATCCTGCTGCCTTTACTGAAGCTCCACCAGACACCAGAGTATGTCAGTTTGATCACGCAGCAGCCCCAGAGTTGCATCCTGCCACCGCTGATCTTCCTGCCGCCACCTCTCATCTCGGGTGTCCCTCCTGTCCTCACGTTCACTGGCATCTTTCCTGTAATTTGATACCACGTCCTTCCACTCATTCAGATGAGCTCTTTCATTGCGTGTAACTTCCATAATATCCGAGAACATTTCATCTCGTGTCTTCTTTTTCCTCCGCCTTATCTGTGCTAGCCTTTGGGATGGAGGAGGGACGCTTGAAAAATTTGCAGCTGCATGAGGGAGAGAAATATTTTAAAAGATACATTTTACAGAACAATGGTTATACTCTTTCACAGTGAACAGCACTATTCACCTTACATAGCACATGTGATTTCCCTACAAGGTCGCATTTTTCATCTTAATACTGAGTGCCTGCAGCTCTGGAGTTACAGATCTCACAGACACAGGTCCAGGCATCAGAATTCAGCTTGCATGCGGCCATGGTAAGCCACTGTCTTTCGGCTTCTGTAGTGATTTACCCCTCCCCCCAACGCATGGCTAATATCATGCTAGCTCCCTGCTAATCAACACCCTTCCCACCCCCCCACCCACTGCGTGGCTGGTAGCTTGGGGAAGATCCCCGCTGACCAAACACAAAAAAGATCATCGGCATTTCACTCCTCCCCTCCCCCCGCTTGGCTACGTGCAGGAAAGGATTTTTTTTAAGCTGCTGCAGTCCACGAACCCAGTAGGAAAATGGCCATCCCCCTTACTTAAATTCCTGATTTTTAACCAGGTTATCCTGAACGATATCACTTTGCTGAGGATAACACAGCGAGATAAAGAACGGATGCTTCTTGAATGCCAGCAATCACCGGGACCATACGCTGCTATGCTTTGCCATGCAATGATACCGGATTACTTGCTACATGCATGGCGTGGTAAAGTGTCCTACCATGGTGGGCGGAACAAGGCTGCCTTGCCCAGAAACCTTTTGCAAAGGATTCTGGAGTACCTACAGGAGCGCTTCATCGAGATGTCCCTGGAGGATTTCCGCTCAATCCCTGGACATGTTAACAAACTTTTCTAAGTAACTATACTGTCTGCGAATGCATCCCAAGTCCTCAGGGCAAATCAATCATTAAAAAACGCTTGCTTAAAAAACAATGTTTGCTATTTGCAAAGGTACACTCACCAGAGGTCCCTTCCATGGCATCATTGTCTGGGATAGTTGCTTGGGAGGGCTGGGAGGAGGGTAATTCCGTCAGGGTGAGAAAAAGCTCCTGGCTGCTGGGGCTCACGGAGTGTTGTGTGCTCTCTGCTAGGTCATCCTCCTCTTCTTCATCTTCATCTTCCCCGTCTGCATAATCCTCAGCCATGGCAGAGATTACAACCCCCACCTTGGAATCCACGGTCAGGGGTGGGGTACTTGTGGCGCAGCCCCCTAAAATTGCATGCAGCTCAGCATAGAAGCGGCATGTTTTTCGACCTGCCCCGGACCTTCTGTTTGCTTCTTTGGTTTTCTGGTAGGCTTGTCTGAGCTCCTTAACTTTCACTCTGCACTGCACTGTGTCCCTGCTGTGGCCTTTATCCGTCATAGCCTTAGAAATTCTTTCAAATACTTTTTCATTTCGTCTTTTGGAACGCAGTTCTGTTAGCACTGAATCCTCTCCCCATGTAGCGATCAGATCCAGTATCTCCCGTGCAGTCCATGCTGGGGCTCTTTTTCGATTCTCAGGAGACTGCATTGTTACCTGTGCAGATGAGCTGTGCGTGGTCACCTGTGCTGATGAGCTCTCCACGCTGGGGAAGCAGGAAATGAATTTCAAAAGTTCGCGGGGCTTTTCCTGTCTACCTGGCCAGTGCATCAGAGTTCAGAATGCTGTCCAGAGCGGTCACAGTGGTGCACTGTGGGATACCGCCCGGAGGCCAATACCGTCGATTTGCGGCCACAATAACCCTATTCCGATATGTTAATCCCGATATTAGCGCTACTCCTCTCGTCGGGGAGGAGTACAGAAACCGATTTAAAGAGCCATTAAAATCGATATAAGGTGCCTCCTAGTGTGGACGGGTGTGGCGTTAAATCGGTTTTATGCTCCTAAAACCGGTTTAAACGCCTAGTGTAGACCAGGCTTAGGACCTTAATGGAGGAAGGGGAAAAAAAAAATCTAATATCCCATCACCATACGGAATGCTCTACCTCTGCTCATAACCATTTTCAAGGCTTCTTTTCTTTAATGTGGCCGTGTTTCTGGCCATGACACTGGATTGTGACAAAAGCACGTCTTCCTTGTGCTTACAACCCTTTCCATACTGCTCTGTTGTGGCAACATGTGCCAAGCAGCTTGAACGCTAAAAAGAATCAACCTTAAATTACGCTCATTTGCCTGGGTTCTGGCAAACATGAAAACTGCATGAAAATTTTTCAAATGGTCTTTGATGTTACTCTGCAGCCACCGTTAAAAATGTACACTGAGTAATTGTTTTGTCCGAGGCCAACTATTAGGAGTGAAATGGATGACTAAGAATGTTTTCACTGGCAGCTCACCTTGTGTTGGTTTCTGGAGTAGAGTCGCCCTGTATTGGGGAAATTTCAGCATTCTAGGCCCAACAGGCCTGAGGAAAACACATGCGACTCCCAACTTGTGTCCTCCTTTATGGGGGGAAGAGGATGGAAGAGGGGAGTGAATTTTGCTTGTCTTCAGAAGACCATGCACAATCAAAAAAGGGACGGACAAAGCTGTGACGCAGACAGTAGTACATAGCTCCACATATTACGAGTTACATTTTCAACAAATTTCTGGCAAAATACCATCACGGGAATAACTCACCTTCCAGATACCTGTATTTACATCTATTCCCTGAAGCGGGACTGCCAAGACTACTAATCATAGGCAAAGGATACATTTTTAAAACATGTCTTTGACAGTTGTAGAAATGCTCCCTGACCTTAGCTGTCTCTATCCTGAGCCTTTGAATAGGTTGGGCAGGAAGGGAATTTTAGGGAAAGAGGAAACTTTTGGCTCAGCCTATCTATTTTTTCCTCCCTTCAGAGAAATTAGACATAAACATGAGACGGTTAAGCCAGAATAGCAACTAAGCTTCCTTAGGAGGAGACAGAGCGAGGAACCTTTTTAATGGAACTTGGCTCTGACTCATCTTGCCAACCCAACTGGTGCATCCCAGCTACAAAACTGGGAAGGGAAATGGAGCCCTGGCCTTTCCCCCAGGCTACCTATAACCCCAAATCCAGGAGTGTTTACTGAAAATTTATCAATTGCCAGCAGCCAGAACAGTAGGAGAGGTGGAACCAACCCCTGTGAGAGGTGCATCCACCCCCCTGTAAAGCTGTCCCCAATTCACCTTTCCCCCGGCCAATCTCTTTATTTGCCCTGAAGCTTAGATGTTTCAGGGATCTTTCTCCTGCACCAATTTTCTCCTATAATCTGCCCAACCTAGAGAGAAACAAAGCATTTTAAATCTCTTCAGGCATTTTTTAATTGGTACTTGCTGACATCAAAGCAGAGCTTACAGCACATGCATCAGGCACGCGCTGACTTTCTAAAAGCAGTGACACTCGTGCGGGGGTGTCCAGTCCAAATCTGCACCTTTGCTGCACTTCCCTTTCCCATACCAACCCATCCCCTGCACCCCTGCTGCCACCTTTCTTGGGCTCAGTAGAAAAGTTGAGGTGGGAAGGTTCTAAAGACTTGAAAGGGGGAAACTGTCCAGCCTCCTCTTGGTGTCTGTCACACCTACCTCCAGCCACAAAATGCTAAAGGAAAGAGCTGTCCCCTATTAGGGAGCCCTGCGCCATCTCGGCACTAGTCAGTGTCCTTTGCAATAGCTTAGGGTTTTCTCCTGGTTTGGATAATTGATCCTTTTAACATGCATCTTCCATAAACAGCATGGCAACTTAAGGAAAAGCTGGATGGATTTGCTAATTCTCTTAATGTTGTAGGTTTCTCCCAATAGGAAAGAGTGGTTGTAATAGGATGTTAGGACTTTAAATGTTACATTGCTGTAACTAGAACCTCTAAAATAGGGGTGGGCAAACTTTTTGGGCTGAGGGCCACATCTGGGTGGGGAAATTGTATGCAGGGCTGGGGCACAGAGGGAGTGTGGTGTGCAGGATGGGGCTCAGGGCAAGGGATTGGGGCAGATGAGGGGTGCGGGGTGTATGAGGGAGCACAGGGCAGGGGGTTGGGGTGCAAAGCGTATGAGGGCTCAGGGCAGGGGGTTGGGGTGCAGGCAGGGGGCTTAGGGCAGGGAGTTGGGGGGGTGGGGTGGCAGCGGCACACACTGGGGACAGGGCAGGCTCCCTGCATGCCTGCCCTGGGGGAGGGAGGGCAGAGGGCTCAGGGGTCCACATGCGCTGCCCTTGCTGTGCCTCCAGGTACCTCCCCCAAAGCGCCCATTGGCCATGGTTCCTTGTTCCCTGTTCCCAGCCAATGGGAGTTGCAGGGGGCAGTGCCTGGAGGCAGGGGCAACGAACAGAGCCATCTCCTGCCCCCCCCCGGAGAACGGTGCGGGGCCCACAGCGCAATGGGGGGCAAGCCCGCAGGCTGCATCCAAAGCCCTGAGGGGCCGGATCTGGCCTGCAGTTTGCCCAACCTTGCTAGCCCTAGAGGCTAAATGGCATATGAATCCACGTAGCATGCGAGACCAAACTACCACGTAATTCAACAGATAATTACCTAAGTGCTTAAAATACGGGTGGGTGACCAAGTGACCCAAACAACTGACTAGATTACTACTAAGTACTTGTAAACGTGTGGGTCCGGGGCTCAACCCTCCACGGGGAGGAGGGGAGCCACACCGGCCCATCATCCCCACGAGGGTTCTGCCCGGCTCCTTTAAGGCTGAGCAACACTATCAGAGTCCGTTAGGGCTCAGGCCTTCTGCTGCAAGGCTGAGCAATACTACAACAGTCAGTTAGGGCTCAGGCCCTTTGTGGCAGGGCTGAGTAGCAAACAGTTCAGGGAGCTCAGGCCCTTTGGAGTAGGGGCTGAGCACTAGGGTGAGGGGGAAAACTGCCACCCGCAAGTGGGGTGGCAGGGGGGACGCAGGCCCACCCACTCCACTGCGTCCCGGCCCGGAGCCCTGGGCAGCGGCTATCACTGCTGACGGTCAGTGGGGATCCTGACCGCAACACACTGACATGGGCATTGTTTGATCAGCAGCCTGACTGAGGTCAGCTGCCCCCGGGCCACTTCCAATTTCCCCCTTGGGGCCTACCTGGTCCACGGCGTCTGCTCCCGGGAAGTCCAACGCCATGGGCTCCTCGCAGCCCGGGCTGGGGGGGGTAGATCCGGCAGTTCCTCAGGGAAGTCCGGCCAAATCTGCTCCGGGGGTTCTTCGGGGTAACAACACGGGAGCGGGGAAGTCTCTGGCGGCTCCTCATATGTGGCGCGGGGAAGCTCTGGCGGGTCCTCCCAGTAGCAAGCAAGGGGAAGCTCCGGCCAGTCCGGGCAACTGCTCTGGGCTCCAGCGGCTTCCCAGCCCTGAGCCCTCTCGGACAGGTCTGCTCCTGGCGGAGGCTGGGCTCCAACTGAGCTCTGATGGCCGGCTTTTATGCTTCCGGGTCGCCACCTGACCCTCTGAGGGGCGGGCTCACTGCTCTGTAGCCCCGCCCCTTCCAGTGTCTGGGGCTCAACCCTCCCTGGTTGACTACTATAATTTCTTTTATATTTTAGCTTATTCTATTCATACTTGCACTATTCATTCTTGGCCAAGATCTGGTGTAGCATCATTGAGGCACGCTTGGAAAGGATAATACCTGGCCATTGGCAGGATGCGGTGTGGGCAACCCATCAGGTATTTTTCTATGTCTCAGTACTGTGAATGCATTAGTTTGATTATTCACATGATCATTAGCACGATTTGTAAAAGATGATTCCTGTTTGCTTACACTGGAATAAGGCTGACGTAGCCTGTGGGTCTCCCTTGTGACAAGATACAACGCAAACTGAAAACAGTGACTAACCACACAGAGGAAGTGCCCAGAGCGGGGCACCCTTTGAGTCTCCTCTTCTGTTTGTTCTTTCTAATTGTGTTTGAAATGCAGCAATCTGTGGTGACAGATGCAGGAATCCGCTGGGGAAATCTATGGCCTGTGTTGTTGAGGAGGTCAGACTAGCTGATCGTAATAGTTCCGTTTACCTTAGAATCTGTTCACTAGACAGTTTAGATTGTTAAATGAGCGACTAGGATTATCCCTCGGCCGGTCATCTATTTACTCGTACAGAAGGAATTTAATTTAAAAAGGAATAATTTTAGGACTAGCGTTCCTCTAATACTACAATGCCGTATGATATGAAAATGAAAGGTGTAAATACAGTGCCTTCCCCCCCCTACCCCCCGTGTTCATTCTACACACCCCTCCCACACTGTTCTGCAGGTGTCACCTAAGAACAATCGTACAAATGGAAAAAGCAAAAGGACACCTTTGGATCTGAGACAAGAGCCCTGCAGCACCTCCACCAATCTCCAGCAGAAACATTAGGAACAAAAAGTTGACCTTGTGAAAGATCCTGCTACACGCTTCAGCGACGTCTCCTTTATGTTGTAGCTAAATGGCTTTCCCATGTGCAGGTAGATATTAGCTGCAAAATCTGCATTTTTTTTGAGAGGTGGGCTGCTCCCTTATATAACAGAATTCATTCTATTCTTGGAAGTTTTTGTTAGGTGGAGAAGTCAGAAGGGAGTGACACCCCCCCTCCCCATTTTAGTACAGTTGTTGCTTGTCAAGAATATGCATGGTCTGTTTTCTGCAGCCTCTTGGCTTGTCGGATAAAATGATTAGCTGTTAGACAGGCAGAGGGAAAGGATCACATCTGCATCAGACAGGAAGACTGGGACGGTAGAAAGGGGGAAAAAATCCCTGCTTGAATCACAGCTGCCCCCCATGCACAGTAATAGAGCTTGCCAAGAATATTCACATTGATTTAGGGAGAAAAGCTGAGGAAAGCATTTAAACCCCAGCTAGCTTGGACCAGTGACAAACTCTCTGAGACTATTCCCACTTAGGCCAAAAGAAGGTTTTCAAGCCATGTTCCTTCCTCCCCCCCTCCCCCGAGAGAAAGAAAGACACACACTCACTCACTCTCTCTCTCAGCAACACAAACTATGGAGTAAATGACAAAAGTGCATTTGCAAAGCAGCTTTAAGAACTGCACAATAGCCGAAGGTAGAAACACTTTTGATGACACTGCCATTGTTACTTGATCTTGTGATTAAAAATGAGCTGGGCAAATAATTCTTGACTAATTTTAAGGCAATGGGAGACTTGGCATGCACTTTGGATCACGTCACTTCACTAATTTTGTCTCTGTTTATGAATTGTCTGCAATCAGAGCAGGATTGTTGGGTTTTTTTTCCCCAAATGTGTTAATCCAAAACTATTTGCTAAATAAGTTCTGAGAATAATTATTGGACTGTAGATTGTTCATGGGCAGTTTGAGTATTTTTTTATTTGCAGCACTGTTGTAGCCATGTTGGTTCCAGAATATGACGGAGACAAGGTGGGCATCTTTTAAGGCAATGTCTCCATACCGAGGGGTAAGTCCTCTTCCCTGTGCAAAGCCTGGATAAACGGTCTGTGTGTTTGGGAGGCTGCAGAGAGAGAATCTCTTCTCCCACATACACAGGGTACTGTGCAGACACTAATGCAGCCTGAAGAGCCTTTATGCTTGCAGGTGAGGTTGGTCAGAGGATCTACAGCTCTGCCCCCAAGAGGTAACGTAGATCAGCTGTGCCGCAAAAAGCAACATCCTTCTTAGAGATCCTGTTGACAAGGCTTCATCACAGGGTGCTAAGTATTTGCAGGTGCTCGACTTACCTTCCCAATCCCAGTACACCCAGTACTTTCTGCCACCGCTCACAGTGGGAGGGGAACAGGGCTTTGTCCATGGCATTTATTACTTACTTTCAAAGTATGCACTTAAAACTGTGAGGATGGGACACCGAAAAGTGTGTGTGGGGGGTATCCTGCCAGCAGTTATACATGAGTAAAGTGACTCATGTGAGAAGTCCCACCAAAGCCAATGAAGAAGCTCACATATGTTAACTGGTTGCAGGATCAGGCCCTAAAGCTGCTCACAGTTCTACTTTTAAGGGGCTCGAAGTTCGGTTTTAATCTAAAAAGTGTCAGCTCCTGATGGAGCCTGCCTTCTGGAGCACTCCGGCATCTTTGCTCCATCTGAATAACTGAAAATCCCTCTCTTCTAATGCTTTTTCCAGAGTTGTTGGGTTATTTATTTGGGGCGGTGGGGGAGGCGGGTGGTGGTAAATGAAGTACAAACGAAAATGTTTCTGTGTATGCATTCATGGCAACAGAGCCACACAGAGACATAACCTAATGGAAGGCCCATATGTTGAAAAAATATTGTATGTAATGAGAATTGCTGCATTTTCTGTAAAACGTAATGGGACAGAGGCAGCAGCTGTGGGTTACTCGAGGAGCAGCTAATTCAGCAAGCTGAATTGAAAGATATTTCCCAGATCTCCAAAACAATGAATAGCAGTGTTGTTTAAGATTACCATTACGGCTTACATCCTCCTTGGATTGGAAGCCTTGGGAGGAAGCCTTTATCTATGCTTCTGGGGCAGAAGTACATGATTAGTGGCTAGCCTATCATAAGAAGCCCCAGGGGAGCAAAGAGGACTGGACGTGAAGGAAGGAAGGAAATTGTGTTGGATAAACAAAAAAGCGCCTCAGGAAAGCATTTGAGATGGGCAAGACTTGGTAAAAAGTCAAATGCTCGAGGGACCTATTTGAGTCCTAGCTAATATTTAAACCTTTTTAAAAAGGAATAAAAAGCTTAAGCAGATGAGGCTTGAGCTAAAACCGAATTAATAACATAGCAGGTTCATGTTTCTGTATATTTAGTTACATTCTAATCCAACATATTAATAGTTTTAAATATAAATAGCAAGTTTGAGAGCATGTGTGTCCATTTGACTTTAATTTCCCAGGGCTGAATTTGAATTAAACAAACAGTGACAATACAAATCGTTTGCAATTCAAGTTGAATGATTAATATTAATTATTTGGTGGATGGTGGCATTTAGAGGCTCCCACTGAGCTCTGGGCCCCGCTGTGGTAGGTACTGCACGGACACACACAGGAGCCAGTCCCGTCCTCTGAAAGGAACATCTACACTTCAGGCTGGAGGTGTAAATTCCAGCCCAAGGAGACATAGCCGGGCTCACTCACATTGAGTCAGCGCACTAAAACCAGAGTGTCTCCATAGCAGCGTGAGGCACTAGCCACCCCGAGTACACTCCCATGAGAGACCCTCAGGGCGTACTCGGCCGCTCTCATTGTTATTTTTAGTGTGCTCGCTCGATTGGCGCTGACGCAAATATGTCTGCTCGAGCTGGAATTTACAGCTCCAGTGTAGACATACCAACAGTCTACACCAGAGGTGGACAAACTATGGCCTGCAGGCCACAGCTGTCTGTGGGACCGTCCTGCCTGGCCCCTGAGCTCCTGGGCCAGGAGGCTTTCCCCCGGCCCCTCCCCTGCTGTCTCCCTTCCCCCACAGCCTCAGTTTGCCGTGCCGCCAGCGCTCTGGCCCGCCACCCCTGCTGGGCAACATGGTGGCGTGGCTGGCTCTGGCCAGGCGGCGGGACTGCGAGCTCCTGCTGCTCTGAGCGACATGGTAAGGAGGCTGGGAGTGGGGGAAGGGGGGGTTGTATAAGGGGCAGGAGGAGTTGGGGGACAGTCCGGAGACAGGGGTGGTTGGATGGGACAGAGGTTCTGGGAACGGGTGGTTGGATAGGTGTGGGAGTCCCAGGGGGCCTGTCAGGGGGCGGGGGTGTAGATAGGGGTCAGGGGACAGGGGGGTTGGATGTGGGTGGGATCCTGGGGGGGAGGTTAGGGACAGGGGGTCCCTGGAGTGGGTGGTCAGGGGACAAAGAGCAAGTGGGATTGGATGGGTCGGGGGCTCTGAAGGGGGCAATCGGGGTGAGGGGGTGGATAGGGGGCAAGGGCCAGGCTGTTTGGGGAGGCACAGCCTTCTCTACCCAGCCCTCCATACAGTTTTGCAACCCCGATGTGGCCCTTGGGCCAAAAAGTGTGCCCATTCCTGGTCTACGCAGATATGAGAGAGAAAGAGCGGAGGGGAAATAGAGGTAACATGACTTGCCCAGGGTCACACAGCGGCAGATCCAAACGTATAACTCAGATCTAACGGCTGCCAGTGCAGTGCCTAGCTACTAGACTGCACTGTGTCTAACTCCAATTATAATTGGATTAAAAGGACCCACTAATGGAAAAGTGGGAATGGAAATCAGACATTCATTCTATAGCTATTCCTCTGCTTTTATTTTACAGGGGGGACACAAATCAGGAGCTACTCACCCATGTACTGAAACTTCACCATATGCTCCCTCTAGCACCAAGGAAAAGGTGCTAGTTCAAATACAAATTTGCCCTCCAAAAACCCCAACATGTAATTTTCAATGGAGAAGGAATTTATAGGACAAATATTACAACATTATCAAGTTATCCCACCATCAAGTTTGCCAAGAGCTAATAATTAAAATGGCACGTTGCAGTTTTAAGTCATCTTTATGCAGCTGTTCTTGTCAGGGGGATAGGGGACTGGCTAGTGTTGTGTCTAAATTTGTTGCAGGTTTCATACATGTAAACAAAAGAGGTTGGGCAGACAATCTGGGGCCTCGTTAAATTAGCTCCAGGGAGATCTGTCAAATGTAACTCAATGTTAAAAAAAACAAATGAAAAGAAAGAGGCTATCCAAGCTACAAGTGTGTTCAATGATTTTCAGTTATTGGCAATTAAGCACAGATTTGAAAGCAACATTATTGCACATGCTGAATTACAATTGTAAAAATGGATCACATTATTTTATTGTGGTTGATTCCCAGGCCATGATGTTACAGTTTTCTATTACTGTGCAGTTCCGATAACTGAAAGATTTAATTGCCCGTAAAAACCACCCGATTGCCACAAAGATAGGAGTATTTACATAAAAATAAATAAACAAGGAAAATTCCTCTTTGGGGGCAAATTCTGTTCTCAGTGTCACCAGAGTACAGCAGAAATAACTGCACTGAAGTCAACAGAGTTACTATGTCTTCTGCATCCGAAGAAGTGAGCTGTAGCTCACGAAAGCTCATGCTTCAATAAATTTGTTAGTCTTTAAGGTGCCACAAGTACTCCTGTTCTTTTTATGGATTTACTGTGTACCAGGTGACAGTTTGGTCCTTTTGCAAACATGAGCACTGTGTTACAAACCTGGCTTTAGAAAGAAATGACAACTGCAGCAGTGTTTGTGGGGGTGGGAGAGAGATTTGTCCAGTCACATCTTATTTGCAAATTGACAGAAATTGCATGATCATGCACAGAGGGTGGGATTGATTATGCTCCCACTCAAATGAGTGTTAAAACACCCATTGACTGACATGATGCAGGATCAGGCCCCAAAGGGCATAATGACAGAGCTCAACTCGAAACGGCAGAAAGGCTCTTACGTGACCAGAGACCTTGCTTTCCTTTCCAAATATGTTCTATAAAATATACACATCTGGGATGTGATTCTACTATAAAAATCACAGCAAACACTCTCCCACTTGGACCACTGTGGAGCTGTTGGATCTGCTCAGTATTTGGGGAGAGGAGGCCATGCAGTCCCAGCTGTGCTTGAGCCATAGGAATTTTGACACCTATGGGCAGATTTCTTGAGGCTTGTGTGAAAAGGGCTGTGATCAGGACACGCTGCAGTGCAGAGCAAAGCTAAAGGAGCGGAGGCAGGTGTACCATAAGGCGAGGGAGGCAAACGGTCACTCAGGTGCTTCACCTAAGAGCTGCCAGTTCTATAAGGAGCTGGACGCTACCCTCGGTGGTGATCACACCTCCACCACCAAGAGCCCCGTAGATACTTTGGAGGCCATGGAGGCGGTAGAAAGAGGACCTAACCCAGAGGACGTAGTCATTGACGAAGAGGTGGAGTTAGATGAGCATGTGGAGCTCCTGGTGAGGTTGCCTGATGGGGAAGGCGGCCAGGAACTGTTCACCACTCTGGAGATGTCTAGCCAGTCTCAGCAGTTGCTCTCCGGCAAGCAAGAAGCAGGAGAGGAGACACCTGGTAAGTGACTGTGGTTTGTGTAGTGTGGCGAAGCAAAACGTTTTTGAAGCAAAGTTTTTGAACGGTAACATCTGTATTTGTTTCGTTCAAATTGAGATAGCAGGCACTACCAATACATACACAGGCAGTTTAATCAGGTGCTTGCTGGAATGTAAGGCCCCAAATGCCACCAATGCTTCCTAGGAAAACTACATGTAATGTAACAGGGCAGCACCAATCACAGTGATATATATTACAGGGTTTTATTTTCCAAGTGTTGCTTCAAAGCCTCCCTGATTCGACTTGCCCTTGTCTGGGCCCCTCTGACAGGCCTGGTATCTGGCTGCTCAAAATCAGCAGCCAAGCGGTCTGCCTCAACACTCCACCCATGAGCAAACCTTTCACCCTTAGCTTCACAAAGATTATGCAATGTACAACACGTGGCTATGACCATGGGAATATTATCCTCATTGAGGTCTAACCTGCCATAAAGGCATCGCCAGCGCATCTTTAATCTGCCAAATGCACATTCCACTGTCATCCAACTCCTACTCAGCCTGTTTTTGAACTGCTCCTTACTGCTGTCCAAGTTTCCCATGTAAGGTTTCATAAGCCACGGCTGTAAGGGGTACGCCGGGTCTCCCAGGATAACTATGGCCATTTCAACACCCTCCACTGTAATCTTCTGGTCTGGAAAGAAAATCCCCGCTTGTAGCTTTCTATACAGGCTGATGTTCCTGAAGATACGTGTGTCATGTACCTTCCCGGACCATGCCATGTTGTTGTCAGTGAAACACCCACAGTGATCCACAAGTGCCTACAACACCATGGAGAAGTACCACTTCCTATTGATGTACTCCATTGCAAGGTGGTCTGGTGCCAAAATTGGAACATGTGTGCCATCTATCACCCTGCCACAGTTAGGAAAACCCATTTCTGCAAAGCTGTCCACTATTTCACGCAATTTCCCAGAGACATGGTCCTTTGTAGCAGGATGTGATTAATTGCCCTGCACACTTGCATTAACACAGCCCCAATGGTTGACTTCCCGACTATAAACTGATTTGCAACCGACTGGTAGCAGTCTGGAGTTGCCAGCTTCCACACAGCGATTGCCACACACTTCTCTACCAATAGGACAACTCTCATTCTGATGTCCTTGCACCGCGGTGCTGGGGCGAGCTCCGCACACAGTTCCAGGAAGGTGGCTTTCCGCATCCGAAAGTTCTATAGCAACTGTTCGTCATCCCAGAACTGCATGATGATATGATCCCACCATTCAGTGCTTGTTTCCCGAGCCCAAAAGCAATGGGCCACCCTCTGCAACTATTCTGTGAATGCCAAAGCAATATAAAGTTGCTCCTATCCATATCCCACTCCACGTCAGGCAACTGGGAGTCTTCTTCAGTTAGGAATTTCGTGATTAACTGCGCTGCCATCTGTGATGTCTTCATGATAGTTATCAGAGCATAGGAGAGCAGTGTGGGATCCATCCCTTCTCACAAAGATACCTTCTTCTCACAAAGAAGGGCTGTCATGAATAGTTAGTAAAGGGTTAAAGCATAGTACTGGTGGGCACCTGACCGGAGGACCAATCAGGGAAGAGATTTTGAAACTCCTAGGAGGGAACTTTTTCTCTCTGTTTGGGGGGGTCTTGGTCTTTGGCCGTTTGGAGTTCAAGAGACCAGACGAGTTAATCAAGTCCCTACAAGTTCCACCTTTCTGAACTAATTTCTTCTAGTCAAGATAGTGAGTATTAGAAAGATACTTTGTGTCCTTATCTAATAATCCTATGTTTGCAATTCTGTGTGTTTGTTATTGATTATTCTTAATTCTGCTTGTACTGGTTGTACTGAGAAAGAGAGAGGATTCTCTCCAGAACTTAGCAAGGTTATACCCTATGAGTGCCCAGCTTGAATTCATAGAGATTCTGTGTTTTCTTTTGTTCTCTTAATAAATTCTTTTCTTTTCTTTGGACTTGGTTAATTCCTTCCCGTGGGGAAATTCAGGGGAAGGGGAGGGGGAAGTGGGCTGCTTCCCTGTGTGTAGAGATTCAAGGCGTTTGAATCCAGGCATACCTGTCTCCGGAGCAGGCTGGAGAGAGGGAAGAGGGGGGAGGTTCCTCCTCTGTAAATTGATCTGTGTTCCCAAGGGGGGAAACAGGGGTGTCCCGGCCCACGAAATTGACCGGGTGGTGGCAGCCGAAGGGGAGACCTACCCTAGGATTTTGGGGTGGGGGGAAGACATGCGGGTCCTCACTTTGAAACCGCCCAGTTTCAAGTGAGGGTAGACTCTGACAAGGGCTGTTGAAAAATGCTGCGAAAGAATGTTGGAATGTTGGGACAGAAAGCAATGCATCACAGGACATTGAGCCCAGTCCCAAGATGCACCACAATTTTCTCTGCCTTCCCACAAGACTTAGCAGCAGCAGGTGTCAAGCTGGACTGTGGGATAACTACTGTCAATGCTAGTGCCCCCAGCGTGGATGCGCTCTGCTGATAGAGGGAGTGAGTGTGAACATGCAAAACCAATTTTTATTATAGCGCTTTTTGAGTGCTGACATAACTTTTGTCAACAAAACTCTGTAGTGTAGACAAGGCTGGTTACATAAACAATAAGGCCTTGGTACTTCTGGGCGTGTGTGGGCCCTGTGCTTGTAGTCAATAGAGCTCTACACAGCACAGTCTTCTTCCTATAAGTCACAGCTTGTAGTGCACAAGGCAAGAGGCAGGGGTGAAAACTTGGCCTTACTGGAGCTAATGGGAGTTTTGCCATTGACTTCTCTGGGGCCAGGATTCCCCCCTCCCCCAGGTCTTTGTAAGGGGTGCAACAAAAGCAAATGTGATAAGTAGAACAGGAACAAGACCTTAGGGGAAAATGCTGAGTTTTCCGTTAATAACGTAAGACACTTCTTTTGCACTCGGCAGGGGGTTTATTTTCCCTGAGCAGTATATAATTAATCAAATTATGCCCAAACCATACAAGAAATACTCCAGATGGCACCACAGCATGTAGAAGAGGCCCAGAGTCCAACCAGTCTGGGGAATTTTTCTACAGAGAACTAGCAAAAGGTGCAAATTACTTCACAAATGGTCATCCCATTAAGTGTGTGCTGGGAATGACGACAGCTGCAAGAGTAGGGAAAATGGAGTAGGAGTGACTAGTCATTAGAGCAGGAAAATGGAAGGCAGGGCCTTTGACTGTGCATGTTGCTTCATTTATTTGTGCCTCACTTTATCTAGCTGTAACCTAGTTGTCATTTTTCAGAAATATTGTGAGGCTTTTTCAGCGTGCAGAGAGAAAGCAGAACAGAGTCAGCAGTGGCAAAATAATGAAATTAATAGGCAGAAGGTTTAAAACAAACAGAAGAAAGTACATCTTCACACAACAGACAGTCAGCCTGTGGAACTCATTGCCAGGGGAGGTTGTGAAGGCCACTAGTAAAACTGGGTTCAAAAATAATTAGATAAGATCATGGAGAATAGGTCCATCGATGGCTATTAGCCAAGAGGTCTGGGATGCAACCCCATGCTCTGCGTGTCTGTAAGCTTTGGACTGTCTGAAGTTGGGACTAGACAAGAGGGGATGGATCATTCAATAATTGCCCTGTTCTGTCCATTCCCTCTGAAGCATATGGCACCAATCCCTGTCGAAAGACAGGATACTGGGCTAGATGGACCATTGTTCTGACCCTATATGGCCGTTCTTATGTAAAACAGCACATTTGAAATACGTGAAGGTCAGACTTTAGTCCAACCTGGAGTGTCTAGTTAAGCTTGATAAAATTTCCCAAGGGGACGGGAGTAAAACTCCTCCTCTTTCCTTACATAAAAGCTTGTTGAGTTTCAAATATCTAAACCACAGACACATCACTGCCCCTCCCCCTCCAAACACAGAGAAACCCAAACACAGGCCACACGGTAATGGGGTAGAAAGGCAGCTAAGGAGTGCTGCAGTGAAGGGGAAAGAGGGTTGGGGAACACATGCATACAAAGCAGACCTGTAGAGCTGCATACAGAAGAGCAGATGATAGCATTACTTATTTTCACAGACAGCTACTTAACTGTCAACATAAGGAACAGGCATGAACAGAGAATGGCAGACAAGGCATAAATTACAAGGCCAACTAAAAAGAGAATATGGCTCACGTACTACTTTAAAAGGCAGACCAGATGTCTTCAGATGCATTCAACTCTTCGTTCGGCAAGAAGAAACACTTTCCAGATTGGCTAACTAAGGTTGCAGTGCATGCTAGCTCTGTTCAGCTGAGTGGAGCTCCTCCACTGTGGGGTGCGTCTTTCAGCAACCAGGGCTGTTTGCAGTTAAAAAAAATAATATATTAAGGAGTGAGCGAATCCATCCAAGTACGTATTGGAACAAAGATGACAAAGAGCTGTGGGTCTGCTTCCCTCCTTCTAACTTCAGGCTCAGTTTTTCAGAGATCTAGGAAATGTCTGTGCATGTCTGATTTGGCCTGTAAATTGCCAATTCCATATTTGGCCCCAAGTGCCTAGAAATATGTCGTATCCCCAGCTGGCCTGCACACACCTCTGGGCTAAGTCATCTGGGCACAGCAGTGCACCTCTCTTGGGAAATTCAGGCCCCAGAGTTTACGTGGCCAGTTGTCCCCACACATCCCCTTTGCAGTCCAACTATCTGGCACTAACCCCAGTTCTCTGCAAGTCAGCATGAGTCTAGTCAATCTGAGCAAGGATTACTGCTTTTGCTGGATCACGTTCACCATTCCATCTAAGTGGATTAATGGAGGTTAGCTCCAATTTAGCCCCGCACAGCATTAGCCAAGTCACATTAAGTTCTCTACTACTGGCAGTATTTTTGCTTTTCCCTTGTCATGATGCATTCTTAATAGACTTGTATGCAAAAGCAGCTTTGTAAAGTCTTAGGCTCCTGGTTTCCAATGTAGATTTGGCATGTCAAGAAAGCTATGAATATTTAAATCTATAGTTTGCTTTAACTCACACAGAACTGACATTAACCCTTTCTGGACTCTGTTACCACCAGTCCTGGGAGAATGGCATAACTACACCATCCCTATGTGGATACTCCCCTGCCTCCACAATAGACCTGTCTGTACCTCACTAGCTAGATCTACACAAAACCACCATTGTCTTTGGATTCTTTACATTAACCTCAGGATTAGACTGCGCTGAGGAATTAAAAGCTGGTGAAGATGCAGTGTTTTCAACAGAGGACTTTAAACTTACTCCTCCTGCCCTATGAGGGCATAAATTGTTGTAATGCACTGAAATGAAGATGTCTATCATTACTATTATTATTATTATTATTAGAATACTGCCTAAAGTCACCAATCGAGATCAGGGCCCCATTGTGCTAGGGGCTGTACATTCACCAACTAAGAGACTATCTCTGCCCTGAAGAGTTTACAATCTAAATAATGGGCACCTGAGACACAGAGAGACTAAGTGACTAGCCCAGGGTCACATGAGAATTCTATAGCAGAGCTGGAAATTGAACCCAGCTCTCCTGCATCCCAGTCCAGTGCCTTAACCACAGATTATCCTTCCTCATGAGACATTTGCTCTTTAAAACAGCTAGTTATATTTTTTAAAACACTTCTTATTCCATCATGCTACATAGTAGCCTTTACCGAGTAGCCAAGTAATCTTATTCGTGTTTTCCTGTCATTCCTTCCCCAACCCCTCTCCTACATCAGAGAGTCACACTGGGATTGGTTTGCAAAATCTAAGAGAAAGGGATCATGTAATCCAATCTGTACAGTGAGAAACCCAGCGCACTCTTGGGTGCTGCAAACCAGAAGGAACAGCTGTATGGGGCTAGGTTTTAAACACCCAATCCAGACCTATTCCAGCATCATCTTCTAGTAGGGTTGCCAACTCTGACTAAAGCTATTCTGAGAGATTTTTTTCCCCCAACATGACAATGTCATTTTCTTAAAATCTCCCAGGTTGCTTTTAATAGCCACCGGGAGACCGATGCCGATTCTGGGAGACTCCAGGCAAAACCTGGGGCAACCCTATCTTCTAGTGTGAGGCCTGCCTTGGGACCTACGTACAATACAAATGCAAACGTGGTGTGGCGGGGGTGGGAGGGAGTCACTTGCAACAGGTACATGTTGTACCGCAGTTTGGCTAATTCCTGGTTTCATTTTATAGTACAGACAGGAGCTAAACCGGCTTTGTAAGAAGCGTAGTAAAGCCTTGCCGTGGTCCTGACATTGATGCAAAGCTTGTGCAAATAGGATCTTGCAGAGCATCACTTGTGGTATAGTGTCTTCCACAGCTTCATAGGAGGTTGTGTGGGTATTGTCCTCCTTCTCAAACACATCTGAGAAGTATTTACATTTAAAGGAACTACATTTAAAATGTATACGCATGGGAGGAAACCATGTTATTTTAAATAAAATTTTATACAGATATATTACCTTTCAACCCAAAGCACTTTTCAAATTATGTATAATAACTTTACTTACCATGGAAATGCAGCTACCTCTGGGGTGCATAGCAAGAGTCTATATCCGTATAGCATAGGAAACAAGAAAAATACTATTCTTCCTTTGAAAACATAAGCATACAAATTAGACTTTGGCCAAAACAGAAAGAGGGCACTGAAATTTGGAGGCCCACATCTGAAAAAGTGCACATGCAAAAGTCCAACTTGCATAAGCACAAACAATACAAACGTATGTGCAAACTCAGCTTGCAAGTCAGGCAACTTTTTCAAATGTAGGCCACAATTCTGCAAAGACACAGGCCTGGGCTTAAGTTTATACACCATGAAGAGTTCCATTAACACCAAGGGGTTTACTCATAGGGCATTAAGTTAAGCATGTTTGGCACCTTCAGCCATAAATGACCTCATATAGTGAGGACCTCAATTTTACATCTCCTCTGAGAAACATCAACCTCAAGTAGCAATGTCCCCCTAGATCACGTTAAGATATTGCTCCAGATGGCAGCTCAAAGGGAAGCCTCTCTCTTCCCAAACCCTGACACTGCTGGACTTACTTGGCAATCACCCATCCAAGGTACTACGTGGACTCACTTGTGAAATCAGAAGTGATCAAAGCCTGCAGGTGTAGAGCCAATAGGGCCGGCGCAACCCATTAGGCGACTTAGCGGTCGCCTAGGGTGCTGACATTTGGGGGGTGGCGACCGCGGCGGCCGGATGTTCGGCCGCCGCGGTCATCGGCGATATTTCGGGGGCGGGACCTTCCGCTGCCTAGGGCGCCAAAAAGGCTGCCGGCGCTCCTGAGAGCCAAAGGCCATATTTTATGTGAGAACATATTTCTGAGGCTTCCTAAGCTAAACTGCAGCTAACCCTACCTACTTAAATGTTTGGACCAGACAGATTCAGTGGAGCACTCTTTTTTGAGTTGTTACTAACAGCAAGACCCAACTATCTTAAGCTTGCTGTAGCCTAGGTATAATTCTCATTACTGACGCGAAAGCTGAAGGAAATCTCTTGATATTACTGACTTTCAAACTTCTCCCAGTTAATGGAAAGATGAGGTACGGGATGGAAAAATGTAGGAGTAGACTGTTCATCTTGGCAACAAACAAAAGCAAATCATCCACCTACAACAGTTCAAGTGATACACCCTATACTCTGAGGCTGAATTATCAAATCATGTGGCTAACCCCGAAGCAGCCAGCGCTATCCTGAAAAGCAGAGGGCATTACTTGATATGTGCCTCTCTCCAGACTGGGAAAACTTTCCACACTCCATCACACAGGCTGCATCACAATATATGATTTAAAAAAACAACCCAACTCACATATGGCCTTTCATCCATGAGCCCGAAAGTGCTTTACACAACATATCTCAGCATCACGAGCATTATTATACCATGAGTTACACTAAGGCACTGAGGACAGGGCCCACGTTTTCAAAATGTCACTAAGTTTAGGTGCTCAGCTTGATACATCTAGGCCTGATTTCCAGAGGTGCTGAGCACTTGTCGCTCATGTTAATGTCAGAGAGAAAATCAGGATCTAGCTCTCAAACTGGGCTCCAAATTTAGTGGATATATTTGGGACTTTGAGACGTAGCCTTTTCCAAAGTCATGCATTCAGTCAGTGGTAGAATAGCAAATAGAGCTTGAGTTGTATTGAATCTATCAGGTTCTATTACCTCCGTGACCCACTTTCAGGAGTTAGTCAAGCAAGAATAATCATCTACTCCTGCTTTCATCAAAACCAATGGCAGATCTTCTGCTGATGTCATTTGGAAGCAGGATCACAACTTTGGCCCTTACACAGGGACTGTGATGGTCTCTCAGGCTGCAGAGGTTATGAACAAGTTGTCCTTTCGTATTTGTTTATAGGGGAGGAGAAAGTGTACAGAATAGCTTTCCACAAATCTAAAATAAACACAAAGAGGCATTTTTGTATTGTTCTATATTGTAGGTATTGGCCAGGATTTTAGAAAAATAAATATTTAGATACGTTTCCAAATACCAGGCCTAGTGTGAAACCCTGACTCCACTCAATGAGAGATTTGCCACTGATTTCAATCAGACTAAGATTGCATCCCTGATTTTAAAAAGTGCTGAGCACCTAGCAGTTCTTCTTGACGTCAATGGGGGGAGGTACGAATGCTCAGCACCACTCCAAATCAGGCCACTTTTATTTAGGAACCTAAATGTGGCCCTGATAGTTTGGCACTGATAGTGATAGATGTCTATGGTACAATTATTTCTGAAACTAAGGGATATGTGAGGCCCAGAAAACAAGTACCTTAAATCTAGTCTAATCATTCCCATTTAAAATGTTCAATTAAAAAAAACATGCTACTCCATCCTCATTGTCTGTCTCGTATTCCCACCTAGGATTATTTTGTGTCCTTTTTGGCAGCCAAGAGCACACAGGGAAACTATACAAGAATAAGAATGTGCCACTCTCTTAGCAATAAGACAGGGAAAACTGGAAGATACATAACAGAACACTTCAGAACTTCAGAACACTTATTAGCTGAGAGAGAAAAGAATGATGATGATAACGCAAGAGCTGCAACCAGTTGCAAAATGGCAGCTTTAGGGCTGCAGCTGTTTAGTGCTGCCAAATTTATAGGGCTAGCTGTTGCAAAGCATGCTGGGAAAAAACGGTTACTAACCGTTCCACAACTGTTGTTCTTCGAGATGTGTTGCGCACGTCCATTCCAATGAAGGTGTGTGCACGTCCCAAGCACAGTCACTGGAAATTTTTCCCTCATTGATACCTGTTAGTCAGCTCTCGTGCCCTCTGGTGCCGTGTGATCATAGGGCCAGTATAAAGGGCCCCGCCGACCCCTCACCTCAAGTTCCTTCTTTCTGGCCAATTCTGCTAATTGGGGTAGGAGAGCAGGTCTTGGAATGGACATGTGCAACACAACTCAAAGAGCTACAGTTACAGAAAGGTTAGTAACTGTCTTTGACTCATTGAGTGCTTGCACATGTCCACTCCAAGGTAGGTGACTCCCAAGCAGTTGTATCGGTAGTGAGCTTGGAGTTCATGGACATGGTGAGTGCAACACAGCTTGACTAAATCTGTCATCGTCCCTAGCCTGCTGAGTGATGGCATAATGAGAAGAAAAGCTGTGCACCGACCAACAAGTCGCTGCTCCACAAATGCTCTTAGTAGGGACCTGTGCCAGAAACGCCGCTGAAGATGCGTGTGCCCTTGTGGAGTGGGCAGTTAGGACAGGTGGAGGTGGAACACCCGCCAGCTCGTAGCACATGTGGATACATGATGAGATTCTCTAAGCTGAGATGGGGAGATCCTTCATGCTATCTGCAACTCCTACAAACAGCTGGGTGGATTTCCAGAACAATTTGGTCATTTCTCTGTAGAAGGCTAGTGCACACCTAATGTTTAATGAGTGGAGTCTCTGCTCCTCCCTGTTTGCATGTGGCTTTGGAGAGAAAACCAGCAGGATGATTGCTTGTTAGCTATGAAACTGGGAGACCACATTTGGAAGGAAAGCAGGGTGTGGATGCACCTGCACTTAAAGAAAACAGCGTAGGATGGCTCCAAAGTGAGGGCACGGATCTCTGAAATTCATCTGGCCAAAGTAATAGCCACTAAGAAGGCCACCTTCCAAGAGAGGTATAGCGGAGAGCATGTCACCATTAGCTCAAACATAAGGCCTGTAAGCTTTGATATGACCAGGGGGGACTGGCTGTCGCACCCGGGGGTACAACCTGTTAAGACCTCTAAGGAAATAGTTAGAAATATTGTTTGAAAAAATGGACCGGCCATTCACCCAAGGGTGAAAAGCCAAGATCTCTGCCAGGTGGATTCTAACAGATGAAACAGTTAAACCTTGCAGTTTTACGTGCAGTAGGTACTCTATAATGAATGGCAACAACCATTGTGTAGGTGAGACACCTCTCTGGGAAGACCAGATAGAGAACCGCTCCCATTTCAACTGGTACGTGGCCCTGGTGGAGGGCTTTCTGCTTCCTCGGAGAACCTCACGGACCTGCTCTGAGCAGGCTAGTTCTGCAGGGTTTAGCCATGGAGCTTCCAGGCTGTCAGGTGGAGGGACCCGAGGTTTGGTTGGAGAAGACAACTGTGGTCCTGAGAGATCAGGTCTGGATGAAGATGTAGTGGGATCGGTGATGCCACTGAGAGGCCCAGCAGAATGGCAAACCAATGCTGGCAGGGCCAAGCCAGAGCTATTGGGACGATCTTGTGTATGACCGGAATAGGAGGGAAGGCATAGAATATGGAAGAAGGAAAATGTCTGAGGGGGACCCAGGGCTGTGACTCAGAAGGGAACAGAACTGGTGACACTTCCTGTTGTGCCTTGTCATGAACAGATCCACCTGGGGAGTCCCCCTCTGCTGGAAAACAACCTTCGTGACATATGGGTGAAGGGACCACTCAGGGTGATTGGAGAAGGATCTGCTGAGGTGATCTGCCAGTTCGTTTTGTGCTCCTGGTAGGTAGGAGGCCTCGACATAAATCGAATGGGCTAAGCAAAATTCCCACAACCGAACTGACTCCCGACACAGGTGGGAAGAGAGAGCTCCTCCCTGCATGTTTATATAGAACATGGCTGTCATGTTGTCTGTGGGAATCAACACATCTTTGCCTGTACTATGAGGCAGGAGGACTGCCCTGAGCTCCCTGACATTGATGAGCAGAAAGCTCCTCCAGGACCAAAGGCCTTGAGTTCTGAAGGGATCCCAGCCCAGTGCTGGTATGGCTGTGACCAGGGACAGTGATGGATGGGTCTGTGAGAGCAGAATGCTCATGCAAACCACCAGTGGGTCCAGCCACCAATCAAGGGAGGCGAGAACCAAAGGAAGAACCGTGAGGACCACAGCCAGATGGTGGCAGTTTGGTGAGCACATCGAAGCCAGATGCACCTGGAGAGATCTGTGGTGTAGTCTCACATACTCCACTACATAAGTACACGTGGCCCAAAAGCCTCAGGCAATTCCAGGCCATCGTAATTGGGTGATCCCTGAGGTGCACTATGACTGCCACAATTGCTTGAAACCACCTTTCTGAGAGCAAGGCTCTGGCCTGGACAGAGTCAAGCACCTCTCTGATAAACTCTATCCTCTGTACCGGGGTAAGGATGAACAGAAGAATGGCCATACTGGGTCAGACCAAAGGTCCATCCAGTCCAGTATCCTGTCTAATGACAGTAACCAATGCCAGGTTCCCCAGAGGGAGTGAACCTAACAGGTAATGATCAAGTGATCTCTCTCCTGCCATCCATCTCCACCCTCTGACAAACAGAGGCTAGGGACACTATTCCTTACCCATCCTGGCTAATAGCCATTCATGGACTTAACCTCCATGAATTTATCTAGCTCTCTTTTAAACCCTGTTATAGTCCTAGCCTTCACAACCTCCTCAGGCAAGGAGTTCCACACGTTGACTGTGCACTGTGTGAAGATGAACTTCCTTTTATTTGTTTTAAACCTGCTGCCCATTAATTTCATTTGGTGGCCCCTAGTTCTTATATTATAGGAATAAGTAAATAACTTTTCCTTAATCACTTTCTCCACGCACTCATGATTTTATATACCTCTATCATATCCCCCCTTAGTCTCCTCTTTTCCAAACTGAAAAGTCCTAGCCTCTTTAATCTCTCCTCATATGGGACTTGTACCAAACCCCTAATCATTTTAGTTGCCCTCCTCTGAACCTTTTCTAATGGCAGTATATCTTTTTTGAGATGAGGAGACCACATCTGTACACAATATTCCAGATGTGGGCATACCATGGATTTATATAAGGGCAATAAGATATTCTCCATCTTATTCTCTATCCCTTTTTGAATGATTCCTAACGTCCTGTTTGCTTTTTTGACTACCGCTGCACACTACGTGGACGGCTTCAGAGAACTATCCATGATGACTCCAAGATCTTTTTCCTGATTAGTTGTAGCTAAATTAGCCCTCATCATATTGTATGTATAGTTGGGGTTATTTTTTCCAATGTGCATTACTTTACATTTATCCACATTAAATTTCATTTGCCATTTTGTTGCCCAATCATTTAGTTTTGTGAGATCTTTTTGAAGTTCTTCACAGTCTGCTTTGTCCTAACTATCTTGAGCAGTTTAGTATCATCTGCAAACTTTGCCACCTCACTGTTTACCCCTTTCTCCAGATCATTTATGAATAAGTTGAATAGGATTGGTCCTAGGACTGACCCTTGGGGAACACCACTAGTTACCTCTCTCCATTCTGAAAATTTACCATTAATTCCTACCCTTTGTTCCCTGTCTTTTAACCAGTTCTCAATCCATGAAAGGATCTTCCCACTTATCCCATGACAACTTAATTTACGTCAGAGCCTTTGTGAGGGACCTTGTCAAAGGCTTTCTGGAAATCTAAGTACACTATGTCCACTGGATCCCCCTTGTCCACATGTTTGTTGACCCCTTCAAAGAACTCTAATAAATTAGTAAGACATGATTTCCCTTTACAGAAACCATGTTGACTTTTGCCCAACAAGTTATGTTCTTCTATGTGTCCAATAATTTTATTCTTTACTATTGTTTCAACTAATTTGCCCGGTACTGACGTTAGACTTACCGGTCTGTAATTGCCGGGATCACCTCTAGAGCCCTTTTAAAATATTGGCATTACATTAGCTATCTTCCAGTCATACAGAAGCCGATTTAAAGGACAGGTTACAAATCATAGTTAATAGTTCCACAATTTCACATTTGAGTTCTTTCAGAACTCTTGGGTGAATGCCATCTGGTCCCGGTGACTTGTTACTGTTAAGTTTATCAATTAATTCCAAAACTTCCTCTAGAGACACTTCAATCTGTGACAATTCCTAAGATTTGTCACCTACAAAGGATGGCTCAGGTTTGGGAATCTCCCTAACATCCTCAGCCATGAAGACTGAAGCAAAGAATTCATTTAGTTTCTCCGCAATGACTTTATCATCTTTAAGTGCTCCTTTTGTATCTCGATCGTCCAGGGGCCCCACTGGTTGTTTAGCAGGCTTCCTGCTTCTGATGTACTTAAAAACATTTTGTTATTATCTTTTGAGTCTTTGGCTAGCTGTTCTTCAAACTCATTTTTGGCATTTTTTTATTACATTTTTACACTTAATTTGGCAGTGTTTATGCTCCTTTCTATTTATCTCACTAGGATTTGACTTCCACTTTTTAAAAGATGCCTTTTTATCTCTCACTGCTTCTTTTACATGGTTGTTAAGCCACAGTACAATGCCACCTCCGACTCTGAAGATGAGGAGTCTGTGCCTGGTGACCATTGAGGAGTGGCCCTGACCGGTGCTGGGGAGAGGAAGAATGGGACTGGGCCATCATGGCCGGTTTCCTCTTAGCATCAAGGGCCTCAGTGCCGAACGGTAGGCTGCAGCCTCGTGTTCTCTTCTGCCCATCAGCACTGACACCACCAACTCTTGCATTGCTGTCAACGCCGGTACTGAAAGTGAGAGGAAGTCTCTTGCCACAGCAAAGGACTCCAGGTTTGAAGGTATTGCCATACCACTAGTACCGTGCTGACTTTCCAGTGCTGATGGGATGTCCAGCAAATGGGCTGGAGACAAAGGTGCTGTCTTAGCTGCAGGAACCACAGAGTGGCCCGATACGGATCACACCTTGCTCTGGACTCCATGGCCTGCTCCTTCTCGGGGTTGGGGAATGTCCTCTCTCAGCTGGCAGCTTCTTTTGCTTCTTCCTCAGCACTGGAGAGGGAGAGCAGTGCTGAGATTCCTGGAGGGTTGGAGGAGCACTTCTCACAGACACCGAGATCCTCGGAGACAAGTTGGAATGGCCTGGCCCCAAAGGAATTCAGCCTAGCCTCCCGAACCTTTTTAGAACAGGGCTTGAAGTCCCTGCAAATTTTGCAGCGGTCCCTGATGTGAGCTTCCTCCAAGCACTTATGACAGCTGGAGCATGGGTCACTCAGGTGCATGGCCTTGCTGCAGGAGGCACAAGGCTTGAAGCCCAGCAACCGAGGCATGCCCCAGTGCCGAGAGCAGAGGGAACTTGGCTAATCACAGAGAACACTCACTACACTAACTACTAATACTTCATAACTACAAACAACTACTATCTGCAATTTAGAAGAAACAAAGTCCACTGAGAAAGACTTGCAAGAGCAAGGTAAGCACAGTTGTAATGACCATCCTGGGCGATAAGGAACTGAGGGGGCAGAGGGTTGGCAGGGCCCTTTATACCGGCACTATGAGTGTGCAGCACCAGAGGCTGACAGAGCCGACTGAGGGAAAAATTTCTGGGGAGTGTCCTTGGGGTGCACACACACCTACATTTGAATGGACATGTGCAAACACTTGAAGAAGAAAAAATGGTTCCTATCAGAGGATGACCCAGCACTGGGGAAGTCACCACAAAAGGTGTTCCACAGGGATGCTGGAATTAGGGGTGCTGGGGGTGCACCTCCTGGCTTGAAGTGATTTCCATTATACAATTTACAGTTGTGTTCAATGGCTCTCAGCACCCCCACTATACAAATTGTTCTAACACTTCTAGTGTCCCCAGGCAAAGGGCTGCTTTGCTGTGGTGTGGAGGAATTACATGCATTGTAAATGGTTTGTGCTCAATGAACAAAACCTCTTTATCACTGTTACAGTAGATAGGGTACACAACTATGAGGCATATAAAGCTTTGTGCTTCAGAGCAAAAATCAACCACTAACTGCCTGGGCTTGCTAAGAAATATCCTCTATGGACAGGTCATTCTACTAAGGAGTTTTTTACATTTCCCTTCTAAAGTTATTGGTTACAGTTGGAGGCAATGGCCTAATAGGCCATTGGTCTGTTCCAGCAGGGCAGTTTCTATGTCCCACACTATTGAATGTTTGGTACAGCTAGCTAAAATATATGCTAGTACATTCCCAGCACACCTCCCTTCTAGGGAGGATTTCAGTGACATTTTCAATAACATGTTCTATCTAAACAGTGGGAAGATAACATCTGTAGGAATCTCCTTTATATTTGTTACAACAGAGGCCTATCTCTTCTCTATCACAAAGACCCTACACATTCATTAGGGTCTAGCTTTATTCCCCAGGACAGTTGCAGTGTAACAGAGCAAGTCCACCATTTCATAGCACTGTGCAGATCACAGCAGTATTCTCTCACTACCCGTCTCCCTGTTACTTTCAGCACTGCCAGTCACATCTGTAGATCACAGTCCTTCCATTAGGAAGCTGGAGCTTGTAGGCTGAGACTGCTTGAAGATTTATGTCAAAGCTCAGATGGTCACAAATGGCAGTTGCTCCACTATAAAGGTATCACATTTTCTATGAGTTCAAAACCTGTCTCTGCTCCAGCATCTGGATTCTCTACTCCTCATGCCACTGCTTTACAACCACTTCCTTCAGGAACTTGCAATAACGTCAGCATTGATGGCACCTTTTCAGATCTAAGTTGTGCAAAGGGGGTTACATTTATTTTATTAACAAGCTCCTTTCAGGGATGCTCATTTCAGCGCTTGCCATCACATAGCAACCCTCATGTGTTTAGACTTTAGTGTTTTAAAGAGACAGTGTCAACGCGAAAGCTAACCAGATTTAAAAACAAAAACAAATTTAAAGTGGTTTGAGGGTCTATACCTTCTCTGATTGCTCCTGCCAATTTGTGTGGCTTCTTTTTGTTTTACAGTGTTTCTCTCTTTCCTGGTTGAAAGTCTCATGAGGACAAGGAAAATTGACCACATTAACAAAGGAAATGGTGAAACTGCCTATACGCAAAGTGCTGTCAAATGCAGTGTGAACAAACTGGATAAATATCAACAAAATTTGATTCTCTTTAGTTTTGTTTTACATTGTCTCTCTTTCACATTCATTCCACAAGCTTAGGTGTTACGAGTAACAATGGCAGGTACATCCTTTGCAGACAGATGTGGTATCAATTGACAGAGTGGCTTTCAAGTGATCTGGAGTTTTCTCTCTTGCATTTTCCACACTTTTCTTTGCAATTTTAGCTTGCAAACATATTGTGCTTAAACACAAGCACCGCCTTGTTCCCAGCACATTCTCTTCCTGCAGCTGGTTCCTAACCATGCTGAATGTGTGATGTTCTCGTGGCAGCATACTGATATCACCCACAGAGTTATGACCCACAGCTGCAGAAGGTGGCTCTTATTTCAAACACAAATCTTTAAAGCTGATGTGTTATGGGCAATGGAAATTCCTTTTTGTGGGCCATGGTAACATCCCATCGGAAGCAGGGAAGAACATAAGGCCTAGGAAACTGTGGGAGGTTCACCTCATGGAATTCCCAGTGAATGCACCTCTTTGGGAGAAGGGCCTGGAGACCACAGAGAAAGCAAGGAGCGTGACATCCAAACCAAATCCCAGGAGTGAAATCCTGCCCCACAGAAGTTAATGGGAGTTTTGCCAGTGACTGCAGTTGGGTTAGGATTTGGTCCCAGGGATAAATGGGGAAATGGCAGCTCCAGCTTTGTCTATGCGCTGTTTTTCGCTGATCCTCTCCCATCTGCATTGGGAAAACAAAACTCACTCAAAGCCTGTGAAAACGCCTGCTCAGTAAATTATTTGTATCTTTATGGTCTATTTAAGTTTTAAATGAAATTGACATCGTTTTGCCACTAACTCCCTGAGATCCTGCATTTTCTCCTCTGTCTTCTCCACACCAATCTGCCAAGCCTCCCCAGGGAATGTCTACACAGCAAAAAAAATACAACCACCCATCCTGTGGAGTCTCAGAGCCCAGATCAACTGACTTGAACTTGCAAGGCTTGCACTGCGGGGCTAAAAATAGCAGTGTAGACGTTTGGGGTCAGGCTGGAGGCCAGGCTCCGAGACCCTCCCCCTTGCAAGGTTTCAGAGCCCGGTCTCCTGTCTGAGCAGGAACATCTACACTGCAAGCCTGACTCAGTTGACTCAGGCTCTGAGACTCCTGGCCAGGTTTTATTTTTTTGCTGTGTCGATGTACCCTCAGTCTCCCAGACCTCTAGGGTCCCTTCTCCATAGGGTTTGACCCTGTTAGATGCACAGGTGGGACAAATGTCTGCATCACAAAGAACTCCACTCCAAGTAGCACTCAGGGTGTGCATTCACACACCCTACTCTAGAGCACATTCAGCCAGACAGAGAAGGGGAGTGGGATTGTGTCAAGGTTCCTGCCCCACTCTGAACTTTAGGGTACAGATGTGGGGACCTGCATGAACACCTCTAAGCTTAACTACCAGCTTAAATCCGGTTTTGCTGCCACCACTCCCAAATACTAACTCCCTTCCCTGGATAGTCTTGAGAGACTTCTTCACCAAGTTCCTGGTGAACACCGATCCAACCCCTTGGATCTTAACACAAGGAGAATTTAACCATCCCCCCGTCCTTTCCCCCACCAATTCCTGGTGAGTCCAGATCCAATCCCCTTGGATCTTAAAACAAGGAAAAATCAATCAGGTTCTTAAAAAGAAGGCTTTTAATTAAAGAAAGGTAAAAATAATCTCTGAAAAATCAGGATGGAAAATAACTTTACAGGGTAATCAGATTCATAGAGCCCAGAGGAACCCTCCTCTAGCCTTAGGTTCAAAGTTACAGCAAACAGAGGTAAATCCTCTCAGCAAAAAGGAACATTTACAAGTTGAGAAAACAAAAATAAAACTAACACGCCTTGCCCAGCTGTTACTTACAAGTTTGAAATATGAGAGACTTGTTCAGAAAGATTTGGAGAGCCTGGATTGATGTCTGATCCCTCTTAGTCCCAAGAGCGAACCACCCCCAAAACAAAGAGCACAAGCAAAAGTCTTCCCCCCCCCCTCCAAGATTTGAAAGTATCTTGTTCCCTTATTGGTCCTTTGGGTCAGGTGTCAGCCAAGTTACCTGAGCTGCTTAACCCTTTACAGGTAAAAGGATTTTGGTGTCTCTGGCCAGGAGGGATTTTATGGTATTGTACACAGGAGGGCTGTTCCCTTCCCTTTATAGTTATGACAGATGATATGTGACTGCTACCCTTGCTGTGGATGGAGGAAGCCATTTTCCAGTGGCGTTAATCTGGCACCTTTATAATTCCTTACCAAAAGATCATTCAGGAACATCCCTTCATCTCAGCTGGTTGAATGCACGGGACCAATACACCCAAGATGTACCGACTTCCTGGTATAATTGCAGCTTAATAGCTGTGTTGTTGCTTATTAATGTCCACTTATAAACAAGCATAGTTGCCATTCAGCATTGAGCTAACAAGCGAGAGAGAACTAGGTTGTATACCTTCCAGCTGGGTGACAGATGTTTGCTTCACGGTATCGATGAATAAACGTGTTTTCCTTTTCCCCTTTGGAAGGCTTCCCTTTTCTGGGGTCGGGGTTCTGGGGTTTTCCTCAACACATTCATTCATTGAAGCACACCCTAAGCAAGCAGAGAGTTCCTTTGGTGAGTCCCAATCCAGGGGCTAATGCAGGGAAGCCTCTTTCATTGTTGTCAAGCCACTAGGGACTGCCATGCAGCTGGAGTTCATTTATTTATTTATTTATAAAAGATTCACCATGTCTTGGGTTTTCAGCTCATTTTGATAATTTCAAGATTCTGCCTCCATAGCAATTCCTGTCCCCCCCCCACACCTTTTCCTTTTTGCAGCCTGAACCTTAGCAAATGCTAATCTCTAACCGTTCCTCTTAGAACATCAGCACCTGCTGGGGAGAGGAGGGCTGGGCATGGACATTATAGAACCTGCTGGATGCTCAGCACTTTTGAATATTAAGATCTTTAGTCCGTTGCCTAAATATGGACTTAGTTCATTATTTTTTAAAACTTGGCCTCAGCTTTTATGTATATTTTATAGCTGGGGCAGCATACACTACAGCTCAGGCTGACTTCCAGTTTCCATTCTAATCCACCTGTTTCAGTTGTTCATAACTTTTTAACACAAATTCTTTTAGGGTGACTAGATGCCCCGATTTTATAGGGACAGTCCCGATTTTTGGGTCTTTTTCTTATATAGGCTTTTATTACCTCCCACCCCAGTCCCGATTTTTCATATGTGCTGTCTGGTCACCCTAAATTCCTTTCAGTTTAAAATTTTCCAACCATATTTTTTTGAAAATTTGGAACAAAACCAATGGCACTGTTTCTGAGATGTGTGCATTAAAAATACAATGTTCCCTATGTTTTGAACAGAACATCTGCAAAACATGGTTGAAGTTTGGACTTTCTAACTTGGCTGGTTTCACAGTTCTTAATAAACCATGTTTGAAGAAAAATCAGTAGAGACTATAGGTTTAAAGTTATGCTTTTAAAGTCAGAAATGTCATATGAGGGCAGAAGAATTTTGCTATGTAAACTTGAATTTTTAATGCATCCAGAGTTTGAATCATTCCAGAGCTAAAGGTGACCTGAATTTAGGAGGTCTCAAATGTAAGGGTGACTTGGGTTTGGAAAGTTGTCAAACTTGATACTTCAAGGTCACAAAACTGAAAATTCTATTGGCAAATGTCCCTGCCCTCTTCTCCTTTTAGAAAACTGAACAGGAAAATTCCATCCAAAAACTCAACAAAGTAAGCTGACATTAACACAGCATTATGGTAGAGAAATCAAGAACTCCAATGTCAGGAAATGCATCACTAAGATTGAAAGCTCAATATTAAAACCATCCCTTGCCTTAGAATATATTTTGGTCAACTGTGAATACTATCATAACTTAACAAATGTAAATGTTGAAAAAGAAATTCCAGTTTATAATACGCTGGGTACTTGACAAATAAGATAATAGTCTAAGGATAAACCACATTTTAAGAGTATATTATATTGCAGAAGGCAGAGAATTCAGACTGAGTTTAACTCAGTGTTTGTTGACTTTGGAGTGGTTGATTTCACTCCAAAGTGTGTTTATTGATATATCAGGATACAGTTATCAGTCACACAGGCAGGCACTTTTATAGTTACGCCAGTCAAAAGTACTGATGTTGTCATCTTGTCTGACCCTGCATAGACAGCGGGCTGCACTAAGGGTCCAAATAGAAATCAGATCCAAGTCTGTCAACTCTTGTTTACAGGCAAGAAATGGCAGAATCAGATGAATGACACTGACTGGCTGTGCATGAATGCAGGGAGGCACACTAAAAATATTTGGAGAGATTCAAGTGCGTCGCACCAAAAATACATGCATAGTTTCCACCATTGTAAATATCTAGTCTCTGGTCAAGAGCCAAGCATTTTTATATTTATTTCCACTTGTGCCATCAAGCCATTGAGGAATTTAATCTCATCATTCAAAATGTTAAGAAAACAGCTAAAGGCACATTATCCTGGGTTAGGATGAGGTATTAGAAAGATGTTCGTTCCTTTAAGCATCATGCGCTGAAGGCATTGAACGGTCTCTGGTGTTAGCTCTGCAATCAGTCGGCCACTTTGTTTGTAAAAAAGGGTTGGTCATTTATGAAGCCAAGTTTTATCCATAATAAACATTAGAAACACACACAACAATGGATATGCTAATGGCTAGCTCACGCATAAGCTTCAACTGTCATGACAGCTGGCTGGCAATTCACATTCCAGCTGGAATTAGCCCAAGACCCCGATTTGTGTGTTCTACAGTAATTGAGACAATTGGTTTGTTTCATGCTCTATCTAGAAAGTTGGTTGTGTAACCCAAAACTTCGCAAGCAGAATCCTGAGTTCATCAGCTGAGACAGGTTCATGAATGAACCAGATATAAAAAAACCAAGGGTGCAGAACACAAGGTTTGTTAGAGTGTGGATTGTTACACAACAAGGACCTATTTACAGCTGAACCAGCACATCCTTGGAGACTTCTTTTCCCATTCAATGTCACTTAAAGATTCGTGTTGAATGTCTAATGATAAAAATAGGTAGTAAGTATGGATAATAAACCTGTAAATTATTTTGCATCATATACAGATAAAGCAGCCCCTAAAACCAAACTGCATTGTATGATATTTTTATTGGCGAGTGGTGAACTCAGCAATTGTAATTCAGTGTACTATACACATCCCTACTGTGATTAAATTACCTTTTAGACTCACCTCTTTTGGGGCAGGAATAGTTACTTATTGTATAGTCACATAGAACTTAGCTTAATAGTGATAACCTTGTACCTAAGCTAAATTATGACTTAATTGGCATAACTGAACTTGGTGGGATAAATCTCATGACTGGAATATTGGTACTGAAGGCTTTTTCAGGGAGGACAGATAGGGGAAAAAAGAGAGGAGGTGTTGCATTATACATCAAGAATATATATACTTGTACTGAGGTCGAGGAGGAGAGAAGCAGACAAGTTGGAAATGTCTGGGTGAAGATAAAAGGGCAAAAGAAAAAAACATGGTAGGGAGTCTACTATCGACCATCAAATCAGGAGGAAGAGATGGTGGATGAGGCATTTCTAGAACAAAACAGAAATATCCAAAAGACAAGACCGGTAGTAATGGGGGCTTTAACTAACCAGACATCTGTTGGAAAAGTAATACAACAGAACACAACATGTCCCATAAATTCTTGGAAGATATTGGGGAGAACTTCCTGTTTCAGAAGGTGAAGGAAGTAACCAGGTGGACAGATATTTTAGACTTGATTCTGACTAACAGGAAGGAATTGGGTCTGAAGGCTGAAAGCAATTACGGTGAAAGTGATCATCATGACATGATAGATTTTATTATTGTAAGGAAAGGAGGAAGTGAGAGTAGCAGAAGGAGGAGGATGGAAAAATTAAAAAAAGAAGACTACTTACAAAATCAGAAGTGGTAGGTATGGACCCATGGGAAGAAAATCTAAGGGAAAAAGGAGTTCAGGAGAGCTGGCAGTTTCTCAGAGACAATATAAAAGGCACAACAGCAAACTATCCAATGCAAAGGAAAGATAGGGAGAATAGTAAGAGGCCAAAAATGCTCCATCAGGAATTCTTTAATAACCTGACAATCGGAAAGGAATCCTACAAAAAGTGGAAACATGGACAAAGGGGCACTTCCAATTATTGGTCTGGGCTTAGACTTGGAAGCTTGTATTTCTAAATGTATACAATATGATCACACTCTTCCTGCCTATGACTTGTCGAGGTGGTAGCTCCTTAACATAAAAATGTGTGGGGAACGTTTACGGCTAGAAGGAATTCCTAGAGTGGAGGGGTATCTCCAGATTTAGGAAGATTCACATATACAGAATACTGAGCAGACACGTTAGTGCCTTGATGATGGATGCATGTCCCATGGATTGCGGGGGATGCATGTTCCAGCTGTTTGGTGATGCCTTTTTAACAGACTGGAACATTTCAGTTACTCCCGTAGTAAATCTTCAGAAAGTGAGTTACTTCTTTGAGTCACAGGTTGATGTTATGGAAGAGGACAACAGAGACTAAGAGAGGATATATATGGCCCTGTAAAGGCGAAGGCAAGGAAGGATGAAAGAAATCTCATGTCATGAGGACACCTGAAAACACACTGCACCAAAAGGCCCAAGAAATGGAGCTGAAGAGTTCATGCCAAAACTACAGTGACAGAATGTGCTGAACTGTGAGTTGCAGCCTTTTAAGAGTAACTATGTCTTCGGTCCAGGAAGCATAGATCCCCTGTTTGTGGGGTTAACGGCATGCAGACCACAGGATTGTCTATGCAATGATAGACCTGCTAAACACAAGTCCTGACTCACATTGCAAATACTACTCAGGTGGTCTGCAGAGTTTGTGTGGGCTGGGACAGAAAAATGTTAACAAAATCAGACCTAGAATCTTTGAAAAGCTGCGACAAATGCTGTAAGTCAGGCCAGTTAGGTTATACATCTAAAAGGTTACTCTGCTTGGTGGAGGATGCAGACTTAGGTAGCATGCTTTTGTTCAGAAAGGGCTATTTGAAATGCTTTAAAAGGAAAATCTTAGTTAGGAGCATGTCCCATTGCACACCCTATTAAAAGGGGTCAACAAACATGTGGACAAGGGGGATCCAGTGGACATAGTGTACTTAGATTTCCAGAAAGCCTTTGACAAGACCCCTCACCAAAGGCTCTTATTTAAATTAAGTTGTCATGGGATAAGTGGGAAGATCCTTTCATGGATTGAGAACTGGTTAAAGGACAGGGAACAAAGGGTAGGAATAAATGGTAAATTTTCAGAATGGAGAGGGATAACTAGTGGTGTTCCCCAAGGGTCAGTCCTAGGACCAATCCTATTTAACTTATTCATAAATGATCTGGAGAAAGGGGTAAATAGTGAGGTGGCAAAGTTTGCAGATGATACTTGTCATAAATATAAAGGGAAGGGTAACAACCTTCCTGTATACAGTATTATAAAATCCCTCCTGGCCAGAGGCACCAAATCATCTTACCTGTAAAGAGTTAAAAAGCTCAAGTACCTGGCTGGCACCTGACCCAAAGGATCAATAAGGGGACAAGATACTTTTAAATGGGGGGAGGGAGGACTTTTGTTCTGTCTGTTCCGTGTGGCTTTGGCCGGAGCAAGATCAAAGAAGCAAATAATCCAACTCCTATGGAGTTAGTAAGTATTTAGCAAGGAAATGCGTTAGATTTACTTTTATTTTGGCTTGTGAATTTTCTCTGTGCTGAGAGGGAGGGTATTCCTGGTTTTCTTTTTGTAACTTTAAAGTAAACCCTCTGTGTTTTGAATCTGATTGTCTGTGAGATTATCTTCCATTCTAATCTTACAGAGCTACTCCTTTCACCTTTTTTCTTTAATTAAAATTCTTCTTTTAAGAACCTGATTGATTTTTCATTGTTTTAAGATCCCAGGGTTTGGGTCTGTGTTCACCTGTACCAATTGGTGAGGATACATTCTCAAGCCTCCCCAGGAAAAGAGGTGTTGGGGCTTGGGGGGGATATTTGGGGAAGGTAGGCCTCCAAGTGGCCCTCCCTAAATGTTTGTTTAAATCACTTGGTGGTGGCAGCGTTACCTAATCCAAGGTACAAGGAAGGATTTGTGCCTTGGGGAGTTTTTAACCTAAGATGGTAGAAATAAGTTTAGGGAGTCTTTCATGTGGGTCCCCACGTGTGTACCCTAGAGTTCAGAGTGTGGAGGGAACCCTGCCAATACTAAACTGCTCAAGATAGTTAAGACCAAAGCAGACTGTGAAGAACTTCAAAAAGATTTCACAAAACTAAGTGATTGGGAACAAAGTGGCAAATGAAATTTAATGTGGATAAATATAAAGTAATGCATATTGGAAAAAATAACCCCAACTATACATACAATATGATGAGGGCTAATTTAGCTACAACTAATCAGGAAAGAGATCTTGGAGTCATCATGGATAGTTCTCTGAAGCCGTCCATGTAGTGTGCAGCAGCAGTCAAAAAAACAAACAAGATGTTAGGAATCATTAAAAAAAGGATAGAGAATAAGATGGAGAATATCTTATTGCCCTTATATAAATCCATGGTACGCCCACATCTTGAATACTGCATACAGATGTGGTCTCCTCATCTCAAAAAAGATATACTGCCATTAGAAAAGGTTTAGAAAAAGGCAACTAAAATGATTAGGGGTTTGGAATGGGTCCCATATAAGGAGAGATTAAAGAGGCTAGGACTTTTCAGTTTGGAAAAGAGGAGACTAAGGGGGGATATGATAGAGGTATATAAAATCATGAGTGGTGTGGAGAAAGTGAATAAGGAAAAGTTATTTACTTGTTCCCATAATATAAGAACTAGGGACCACCAAATGAAATTAATGGGCAGCAGGTTTAAAACAAATAAAAGGAAGTTCTTCTTCACACAGCGCACAGTCAACCTGTGGAACTCCTTGCCTGAGGAGGCTGTGAAGGCTAGGACTATAACAAGGTTTAAAAGAGAGCTAGATAAATTCATGGAGGTTAAGTCCATGAATGGCTATTAGCCAGGATCGGTAAGGAATAGTGTCCCTAGCCTCTGTTTGTCAGAAGATGGAGATGGATGGCAGGAGAGAGATCGCATGATCATTACCTGTTAGGTTCACTTCCTCTGAGGCACCTGGCATTGGCCACTGTCATTAGACAGGGTACTGGGCTGGATGCACCTTTGGTCTGACCCAGTATGGCCATTCTTGTGTTCTTATGTTCACAATATTGACCACAGTTCTGTTACTTTTCAGGCATAAAAAACAAATGCAATGAATTAAATAATGTAAATAATTAAACTATCACTCTTGTATGTCACTTCGATATTAGTTTACGGAAAAAACAGCTGGGATTTTCAAAAGTGTTCGGTGCTAGCCTAACTCTGCTCCCATTGAATTCAATAGCAAAAGGTACAATTTACTCACCTACCCATAATTTTTCTGTCTCTGAAGTTAGTACTTGGTGCTCTGTGATCCATTACATCTGGGTATTCCTCTTCTTTTTCCAAGCATGGAGGCACCGCTCTTTTTTTTTTTTTTAACCTTTCTTAGTGTAGACACAGCACTCTTTTGCTGGTTCTGGCTTATACTGGTTTCACTGAATGAAATAAACTATGCAGCATAACTGCATCTACACAAGGGCTTTTCCCAGTATAGAAATGTCATTAAAAAAAAAATCACACCCCTAACCAAGATGGCTATACTGGCAAAAGTTTCTATACATTCTGATTAACAAACATTACGAAAGATCATAGTCATCTCCAGGCAAGATTCAGGCTTGATCTTTTATCTGCTAGTTCATTAATTGTTTAAAAACAAAAACGCATGGCAAAGCAAGATCCCAAAATGAGGAGGAGGAGGTTACTTACCTGTAACTGGAGATTCTTCGAGATGTGTGGTCCCTATTGTATTCCAAATACAGGTGTGCATGCGCACCATGTGCCAGATCCAGGCGCTTTTCTGCAGCAGTGTCTGTTGACCCGCATGGTCATCTTACATCACCGTGCGCTCCATGCGAGGTTATAGGAGACCAGGTGGGGCAACACACCCTCAGTCCCCCTCTTACTGCTGCAGATAGAGCCCACAGCAGAGGGGAAGGTGTACGGGCATTGGAATACAAATAGGGTCCACACATCTCGAAGAACCTCCAGTTACAGGTTCCTCTTCGAGAGATGGTCCCTACATGTATTCCAAACGTGGGTGAGTATGGAGCAATGATCAGCTCAGAGATGGGCGTGACGATGCGATGGGTAAGGCCTGCTGCAGGATAGCCCGGCCCACAGTCCTGTCAGCGGCTGCCCATTGGTCGATGGTGTAGTGCGTTGTGAAGGTGAGAATGGAGTGCCACATTGCTGCACGGCAGATCGCATGCCAGGGGATGTCTGCCAGGGAGGCGGAGGTGGTTGCGTGCACCCGCGTGCAGTGTGCCGTGATCCTGCCGGGCAGTGTCACATTGGAGTGCACATAGCATTCTGTAATGCACTTGGGTGGGTGGGGGGGAGCGAAATGCATGAGTCCTGTCCAAGTAGAAGGCCAGTGCCCTGCAGATGTCTAGGCAGTGCAGCATCCTGTCTGTGGGAGTGGTGTGCGATTTAGGATGAAAGACCATGAGGTGGATGGACTGGTTGAGATGAAACTTGGAGACAACATTTGGGAGGAACTGAGGGTGAAGGCACTGGGAGATCTTGTCTTTATGAAAGACTATATTGGCATCATGGCTGCCAATTTGCTGGGAAGAAGTGATGGCCACCAGGAAGAGGACCTTCATGGATAGGTGGGCAAGGGAGTATGTGGCCAGCAGTTTGAATGGAGGCCAGGTGAAGGCAGACAGCACGAGGTTGAGGTCCTGGGAGGGCTTGGGGTGGGAAGCATCTCATCAGGCCCCTCAAAAACCAGGTACTGGTAGGGTGGGTAAACACCGACCAACTGTTCATAGGAGGGAGGAAGGTGCTGAGTGCCGCAAGGTGGATACAAATTGAGCTGAGTGTGAAGCCTGAGTTCTTGAGCTCCAGGAGGTAGTTTATGATGACAGGCTCGGAGACGGCCTGGAGGGGGAGGTGGCGGTGTTGCCCTCATAGACTGCTGCCTATTGTGTGTAAGGATATGGTGAACAGGTGATGTACTGGCATTGTCTACACGTGAGCTCTATCCCAAAAAGCAGCCCGTCAGTTGGGTTGGGGTGGTGAACCCTGCCATTATCCTGGGTGAGAAAGGTCCTGCAGGTTGGGGAGGCTGATCTGTGCGTGGGCCAACAGTCTGAGTACATTGGGAAACCAAAACTGTCGGGGCCAGCGTGAGGCTATATCAGGATGACCTTGACTTGGTATCATCAGATCTTGTGGAGGACCTGGGGAAGGAGAGGAACTGGAGGAAAAGCATACCAAAGGCCATTGCACCATGGAAGAAGGAGGGGGTTGCCCTTGGAGTTCTGAACCCTAGTGCAGTAGAGGGGGAACTTGAGGATTGCATGGGTGGCAAAGCGGTCCCCAAGGGGTGTGATCCAAGCGTGGCAGATGGAGCAGAGAGTGGGATTGTGGAGTTCCCACTTGTGGTTGAGATACCAGGTTCTGCTGAGTGCGTCGGCCAGGAAGTTCTGCGCCCCTGGGAGGTACACCAGATGGGGTATGATGCTGTGGTGGAGACATCAGTTCCAGAGGCAGATAGCCTCTGTGCAGAGTGACAGGGATCTGGTACCGCCCTCTTTGCTTATGTATGCCATGGCGGTGGTGTTACCCAAGAGGATCTGGCCATGTTGGTCACAGAGCAGAGACAGGAACATGTGGCAGGCCCAGCAGACCACATGCAGCTCCGGTGTGTTCACATGCATGTGCGCCTCCCTGGGAGTCCACTTCCCCTGTGCGGCATGGCTGGCCAAGTGTGCTCCCCACCCTGCCAGGGAGGCGTCTGTGGTGAGGGCAGCCGTGGGGATAGAGGTAATAGAGGATTGGACCCAGCTGGGGACAATCAAGGACGAGGGTGGGTGATGTGGAGCCTGCAGACTGAGAGGAGCCACAGCTGTAGGCAGTACATATGGGGCATGCGGGCAGCATCGCCATGTGGCCGAGGAGACAGACAGCGGCGCACCTTTGTGCCCGGGTTGTGGCGCAGGGGCTTCATGAGGGACGTGAGAGTGTTCTGCCGGGAGGAAGGCTCACACTGCGACAGAGTCCAGGTGCGCTCTGATGAAGTGGATTGTCTGTACTAGGAGAAGCACAGATTTCTCTTTGTTGACAGAGATGACCGGTGGAGGTGGGTCGCTGCTGAGGAGCAGCTCAACTGCTGGTGTAGGTGTCTGCAGGGCTAAGAGAAGGCACTGATGGGCCGGGATCAGACTCCGCATGAGGAACTTGCAGAGGTGCAGAAGTTGAGCGTCAAGGGCCTTGACAGGAAGGATTAGTAGATATTGCAGCAGGAGACAAGGTGTGTCTTGCATAGGCAGTAGAGACAGCGCATGTGCTTGTGGAAAATGAGTGAGAGCATGAGGCGCAGTTCTTGAACCCTGGGACATGGGGTATAATCCCCTGAAGGGGTTGGGGGGGCATACGGGGCTACTATATACACAAACTAACTTATTTACAAAAGTAAGAAGCAGCAGAACTATCTATTTAGAAAGGACTGCCGTTCTCATACAGGCTACAAGTGCGAAGAGAGGATTCCAACTCCCACCATGTGGTAAGAGGGAGCTGGGGGAGTGTTGCCCCACATGGCCTCCTATAACCTCTCATGGAACACGTGGTGATATATGATGACCGTGTGGGTCAATGGCCACTGCTGAGGAAAAACGTACAGCTCCAGCGCATGACGCACATGCGCACCCACTTTTTGGAATACATACAAGGACCATCGCTTGAAGAAGAATCCCAAGATGTCTCCATCTCTCCCTTTTTCTAAGGGGAAAAAAAGGAAGGATTTAAATATTTCCCCTCCAATTAGAATTTTATGCCAATTAGAGGATGCCCTGGGTCATGTCTCTCAGAGCAACAAAGTGCCCACTTCAGAGAAAGAAAAAATTACCACCAGTCAAATTGACTTTTCTCCCTTGTGAGCACTGGGTGCTCTGTGATCTGTTACAACTGGGCAGTAGCCAGCAGTAAAACCAATCTCCAAAACAATCATCAATAAAAAACTGAGCCAAGAAGAAAACCAGTTTTTATCTGCAGATGAGCTTTTATTGTTTAACTTTTGCTTTTCTTCTCCCTTCCCCCACCATATGCAAGGTGCAGGCCTCAGAATCACCTCATCTGAGATAAAAATTGCATATAAGGACCGCAGATGGGTAAGACCTCAAACTTAGTTCCTCTCCTGGCCAATGCAATTGCTAATGGGGACAGTATTTTAATAGAAAGTACAGGGAAAATCCCTCCATATATTAAAAACAAAGAAGGTTCTGAGATTACCTAAAGCATCACATCATTCTACCACTCTCCTGACAGTGTCTTGGGTGCTGCACAAAAGCGTAAGAAGTGGAGTAGGCAACAAGACTCCGCCCCAATAAAGAGCCTAAGAGCAACTCCAATATCTCTCTGGTTGAGACACAATGAGTCTTGAAATGCCCAGATCTGGGGACAGTTTCTAGATCTGAGCAGGAAGTCCACAAATTATCCTGAATATTCTCCTGTAAACAGAGAGGTTTTGACAAGAAACTCAAGTGCTGTAGGTCTGTAGAGAGAGAATCCTGGAATAGAAATTACCTACAGACCAGGAGCTTCAAAGATGCTTAGCTAACATATTTAGGAGTCAGAGCCTGTGAGTGCCTGGGCCACCATAACTGATAACTGCTTGAGGACTCAATAGTTTTAGGCAGTGTGGCTTAGTGGCTTGGGCACTGGATTAGGACTCAGGAAAGGTAGGTTCAATTCACAGCTGCTGCTTCGCTGGGTGACCATAGGCAAGTCACTTCCCTCCCTGTCCCTCAGTTTTTCCATCGCTAAAATAGCGATATTTATACGGATCTCATCTGTAGAGCACTTTGAGATCCAGGAATGAAAAGCAACATAGAATAACTAGTTTTATTCTCATATATCCAACTGGCATCTGCTTAGTCAGGTGACCTACAGGCTGCTCTTACTATCCTTAGTGAGGGCTTGGTGAGCACCCAGCATACAGCGGGCACTACTGTAAACAAACAAAGTAATAAATCAACAAAATGTCCTGCTCTAGGAGCACAAAAATTTCCCTTGCTTCATTCAGGATTTTTAATGTGTACTCCAGCCTCAAAGGGCCAGGATGCCCTGAGGGGACACTATTGGTTGCTTCTTTTGAGAATGACAACCAAATTCAGAGGAAATCTTGAGAGGGAAAAGCCACTTCTTAGCTGCTTGCTACTGTAGGAAGTTGTTCTGATGAGTTTCTTGGGACAACCATTTACCTTGAATTGAATAGGGCCCATTAAAGCTCCCTCAGTGATGCAGAAGAGAATCTGGTTCTTGATTCTAGAAATTCCATGAACAATCAGGAACATGTGTAGAATACAGCAGTACATCACCAACACAGAACAGATTTTAATCCACTCACTGTCTCATAAGTACTCATAAGGAGTACTTGGGGAGTTCCCAGGAGAAATATAAACTGCGAAATATTTCCTTAGGCAACTGTACTAGAACCAGGAATGTCTAATAGAATGTCCAGAGGCAGGCCAGATCCTGATTGAGAGGACACTAGGGAACACCTCTGAAGACAGATGAAGGCAAGGGACTTAAATAGTTGGAAGGCCCAGTCAGTATGTACAGATAATATTTTGTATCGGTGGGCTATCAAGTCTATAAGCTTTCAGTCATAGACTGGACATCAGATATATTGGTAGACTGGTAAGTCAAGGAGGGAGGAGAAGCCAAAGGCAAAGTGCAGGTAGCATTGGTGGCACTGGCAAATTGGCACATGAGGATGGGCTCCAATCCTGAAGCGAAGTTTAACAGAATGGTCTGAACTTCATGCGGAAATGGGCGTTGCACATTGTCATTCAGTCATTCAAACGAGAAATGGTCTGAAGTAAACAGGATGAAATTCAATAAGGACAAATGCAAAGTACTCCATTTAGGAAGGAACAATCAGTTGCACACATTCAAAATGGGAAATGGCTGCCTAGGAAGGAGTACTGCAGAAAGGGATCTGGGGGTCATAGTGGATCACAAGTTAAATATGAGTCAACAGTGTAACGCTGTTGCAAAAAAGCAGACATCATTGTGGGATGCATTAGCAGGAGTATTGTAAGCAAGACATGAGAACTAATTCTTCTGCTCTACTCCATGGTGATTAGGCCTCAACTAGAGTATTGTGTCCAGTTCTGGGTGTCACATTTCAGGAAAGACGTGGACAAATTGGAGAAAGTCCAGAGAAGAGCAACAAAAATAATTAAAGGTGTAGAAAACATGACCTATGAGGAAAGATTGAAAAAACTGGGTTTGTTTAGGCTGGAGAAAAGAAGACTGAGGGAGGACATAACAGTTTTCAAGTATGTAAAAGGTTTTTACAAGAAGGAAGAAGAAAATTTGTTTTTCTTAACCTCTGAGGATAGGACAAGAAGCAATGGTCTTAAATTGCAGCAAGGGCGGTTTAGGTTGGACATTAGGAAAAACTTCCTATCAGAGTGGTTAAGCACTTGAATAAATTGCCTAGGGAGGCGGAGGAATCTCCATCATTGGGGATTTTTAAGTACAGGTTGGACAAACGTGTCAGGGATGGTCTAGATAATCCTTAGTCCTGCAACAAGTGCAGGGGACTGGACTAGATGATCTCTCGAGGTCCCTTCCAGTTCTATGATTCTATTCTATGTGAGCCCAGTTCAGAAGCCCCTTACTCGTGCAGTAATGCTCTATGAGCTTTAAAGCCTTGCTGAAGTGATTTTAAAAACACCTGTACAACAAAACAGTGTGCTCTCCTCTCTCAACGATGTGATTTTAGCATTGGATCGTAGCCTTTCTGATTGTCCACTGGAACTGGCAGGCTGATGGTAGGAGCAACTAGATACTCAGCAGAGTCACTTAGATGAAAGCTGTCAGGCTCAACAGGATGTCTAGCTAGGCCAAACTGGAACACACGAAGGGAAACTGGAAAGAGAAAATCTTCTACCTGCAGATTCCAGCTATTTTGGCATATGTAGTGGTGTTGTAGTCATGTCCGTCCCAGGATATTGGAGAGCTCAGCCAGGACTGGACAAAGCCCCTTCCTGGAATTATTGGGCTAAAAATCTGGCTACTGAGGCAGTCTGAAAAGGGTAGTGGTGGTGGTGATGGGGGGGTGTTCCTGTGCTGTGGGTTTTCCATAACCTTCTAACTTACCAGCTTCTTAGTGACACTCCTGGACGCAGTATTTCACCGCAGTCAGAACAGCAAATAGCCCCAAACCCAGCTAAGGACCTCTAGCTTGTTGCTTCCAAGACACCAGATCCTGCATCTGAACTTCCACCGCAAACAGTTCAAAACTTGCCTGCCACCACTGCTGCTGTTGGGAGTCAGCCAAGGCTGCCACACTTCACCTTGCTGTACCGTGGTTCCTATGATATTAATTGGGCCTGCTACAGAAAAATCAAAACCAAACACAATGGGAAGCCTGGAGACACAAAGAGGAGAGTCCTCGGGGACTCTCCTGCTGTCTCCGGGCAGAGTTCCTCTGGGCGGCGTCCGCTGGCTCCCTTGACACCTTCGAGGAGCGGTGGGCGCTGTCCGGGGTTCTCTGCTCGGTGTCCCCGTCAGGCTCCCTTCTTATGACCCTTTGACCGCACTCCTGTCCCTGTTCTTTTATTAGTTGTCCCCCGCAATTAGTGGGTTTCTGAGGCCCTGTGGAACCTCCCCTTAGGCTGGGGGGGTTCCGTTAGTATGGGGCGGGGTTCGCCCGCCCCGTTTCCCGGAAACCCAATAGATTCTTTGAGTGGAGATGAGACACTGGGAGAGAGCCAAGTCTCTGAACAGCTCCACCCGCTGGCAGTACATTGTCACTCTAGACTAGCGGGAGAGGAAACTCCATACTTGGAAAATGAGGAAGAACTCAGTTATAATAGAGCATCAGGTGCCCAAGAGGAAAAAATCCCCATTGAACCAGGGGCGGCTCTAGGCATTTTGCCACCCCAAGCACGGCAGGCAGGTTGCAGGAGGTCCGCCAAAGCCGTGGGACCCAGCGGACCCTCTGCAGGCAAGCCGCCGAAGGCAACCTGCCTGCCGCCCTCGCGGCGACCGGCAGAGCCCCCCCAGTGGCTTGCCGCCCCAAACACGCCCCTGGAGCCGCCCCTGCATTGACCTCACTGGATGCAGATTTAGGCCATGTTGAATGCAATCAAAAATTCCATGCTAACTGGAGGAATTGACATCATGTGTTCACCAGGCTTAAAAAAAAATAATTCTTCCTCTATCTCCTCCCCTCCCATGATCAGTTTTCTCTTTTGTGTCACCCGCATTAGTAACAACGCTGTCCCTGTCTCAGTTCCAGATTTGCAAATAACGTAAGCAGCATCATTTTGATACGATGTATTTATATTTACATGGACTACGCTGATCATACATATTAGAAACAATAAAAAAAGAAGTTAACTAAAATGTACATCATACACTTGTATATATATTTTTTACACAGAGGTAAAAAGGCTTATAAAAAATCAATACAACAGGGTTTTAACTTTTAGTATACAGATACATTATGGATGTAGGCTTCAGGCACTTTCATTTGTTAATGTGAGCAATAGCTTGAAAAAAACCTCTTCACAACCGAAATAAAATTTGGTTAATGTTTTGTTACCACAGATACAAAAATAAAATCTGGAGAATGTCTCTCAAATGATTGATGTCAGTATTGCAAAGCTGACTGCGAAAACACTACACACTGTTCAGCTGCAGTGTGGAGACCAATGAGAAATATTTACAAATAAAGCCTCCATTTTCTACCATTGTGCCCTTACACCATTGCCTTCACAATCCAAAGAAAATGTGTAGCAAGATCGACAAGTATTACAAAAACCAAGAGGGGTCGGGAAGAGGGATTTTTAAAAAGACAACATACATAAAGGCTTGGAGTATGTCTGATTTAGTTAAATAAATAGGGGCACTTAATAGAGACTTGACAAAAACCTGTAAGATCTCTTCGTAGTGTTGTGCTTTGTAGAGGCAAGACCTTATAGATGTTGGTTTACATGAAACAAACTTGCAAAAAAAAAAGATTGTTCCATCACATCTTTTTGAGGCTGGCTTGATGTTTACTAGACACCATTGAGAGATTTGTCATTTGCGATCAGGCACAAAAAATTTGTATTTCACTCAGTGAACCCAGACACGTTACACCAAGAGCAAAAATCGATCCCTTTCTATTATCATTCAATTTTTTTGACCCTAAACCCAGCAACTGCTGCAAATTAAGTTTACCAAACTCTACAGTCTAGAAGCACGTTGCATAATTAACGGATGGTTTACAAAAAGCTGTGATTAACTCTCAGAGGAACTGTTGGAACATTCTAACTCGAAAGAATGGCAAGCATCTCTTAAATCTATTTGGCAAAAATAAAAAGTTCCTTTCCTTTAAGACTGATGTCAATGTGCAATAAGAGGGAGGGAAGGGGCATGCACCCACTGGCAATTTACTGCAGAAAAAAATTATGGCAGAAACAGCAGTGCCAGCTTTGACAAGCCAATCCCTAGCTGCCTCAAAATATTCAGATTGTACTATGCTAGTTAGAGCTAACTTTTTTTTCTTTTAATAAAAATGATTTGGCTATTCCTTGTAATATATTAGAAAAATACTCTTTTCCCAGCTAATTACAAGCCTTGTACACAAGACATGACAGTAACATTTTTTTTAAAGTATTCTCATCTTGCTGTATGCATAACATAACCCTCTAGATCCACTTTCAATATCTGGGTGGTGAGCTGGGAGGAGAAGGGTATAGGAGACACTTAGGCTCCAACCCTGCAAACGCTTACTCATATGATGAACTTTACACATGTGAGTAAGTGCTTCTAAAGTCAATGGGATCACTCACATGTATAAAAGTAGCACATGCATAAGCATTTGCAGGGTCAGGTCCTTAGTCAGGAAACGGGAGTGGTTATTACATGTAGGCTTTTTATTTTAAATACGTATTCCGAGTTACTCTAACATATGGATTTCATTGTGGATGTAAAATTCTCGTGCACATGTATTTATTCTATAGAACAAAATGTAATTTAAATGTTTTTTTCTGCATAATCCACCACTTGTTCAATGTTTCTCAAAACCACAATGGATTATGCTACTACTTTTGTGGTTGCACTGGCTATCTTGTTAATAATTCTTTGCATAACAACGACAAGAATATTAGTGTTTTATTATCAAATAAAGACATAGCAGGGTAATGAAAAGTTCCTTTCCGTTATGTAGAATTCCAAAACTAAAAAGTTTTATTTGCAAAATTATTTAAGAAAAAAGCCTAAATTTAAAATTTCCCTTTCAAGTATTGATCTGAAATGAATGTAGTTTGGAGGACTATCAGATTCTCAAAAGTTAACTGAAATTAAGGCTCATTTCCCATATTCACTTAATATTTGAAATTTAACTTCGGAGAAATAATTTGTTTGCCAAAAGAAATGATTATGGACTCTAAAGAGAAACTGCAGCTTACATGAATATTTTGGCTTTAAAAAACAAACAGTGACAGCAATACTGTGTTGTGGTACAAGTTTGTTACTAGAACACCTTCTATACATACAATAACTGATCGCAGGTTAAAATACTTTCTGGGTGGGATTTCATTCCATTACACTACATTCTCAAAGTGCCAGTGCTTGCTAGGTGTAGATGGTACTGCTCCAGGCAAGCTACGGCAAGACTGATCCACATTAGAGATGTTCTAAAATCCACCACCATCCACAGTTCATATCTCAGAGTCCTTTTAACTGAAAAAATATAAACATGTACACGACATTCTGTTCGATTACAGATTAATAATACAAAAGTCTATGCTGTAGGTTAGTTTGTTAGAACACTTGAAGAGCAAATCGATGCAGAGTGGCCCCTGAAAAACCAAACATAAATTATCCAAGTGGTTTCTGGATTGTGTTGGGTGCACAGGCTGCATCAAAATATAAAGGATTTGAATGCTCCAAATCAACGTGCTCCTTAACTACAGGGAAAGCATAACACAATTTAAACTTGTGTGTAGTCATCCAGCTGCTTTGTGTTTCCCACCACAGCACCTGCACATAACCCCACAGTGGTAACATGCCCGAAGGGGCAAGTAACAGCACATACATGGGGCAAAGAAGGACAAGGCGATAAGGGCCATCCACCGGAGGCAAAACTTTTCATCACTGGTGTCACATGAACAAGGGTCTGTATAGTCTCCTTCTGGATCAGACATACAGTGATAGAGCATACTGTCCGCACACCACATACAGCTGACTCGACGGATGCAACTTCTGACGCGGTCTGGTGCATCCTGACACTGACCCCGCCTGTTTTCCTCATGATTGAATATGTCCCTGCAATACACGCACCGCGATCTCTCGCCATCTTCCTTCCGTCTTGGTTTGAACTTGACGGGCTGAGTCTTTATCACAGCACCTTTTATATCTTCACCCAGGTCAAAGTCTGAGCTGTCTACGTAAGGATAATTGTAATCGTGTTTTGAGGCATCACTTTTGGCAAAACGTACGTACGAGTCCACATCGTCGGTGTCGATGTACTTCCCTCGCGACGGGGCATGGCGGTAGTCCTCATAACCTGTCATCCAAATCTTTTCCCGAGGGTTAATGCGCACAATCTCCTCATCATCATCTGGAAAGCTGACGTGTCGATAGGACCTTGGCACTGACTGCTGGAGAAAAGGCAAACAGTTTATTTTTCTATCAATGACTGACAGAGGCTTTTGACATTTTTGATCGAGTGTTACTAAGCATCATTAGTGTATTTGGGAAAGAAATTTTAATCAGTGTTCTCTTAGTTTTTTAAAAAATTTCTCTTGATCATGCACATTATTAAAATGATAAAATTAACTTAATTTTCTTTTCTTTTTTGTATGCTACTAAGCTCTGATTAACAAAATAGATTAACCACTTGCACTTTATATTGTGCCTCACTTTCTGCACTAACACGGTGGGAACAACCTTTTACATGCTGTGACTCTACGTCGCAACAGAAAATAGTTTCAGAACCTGCATCCCATTTAGACATAAGGAAAGGCATGTTGCTCACTATGCCCCCTGTCTCCCCCCCCGCCACACATATTTGTAACCACCACAGGTACAGAGCCCCAGGTTAAAAATCCACATGCCAGCTCAGTGCTGCAGTTGTCTGTTGCAGCCAGCACAGGTGAATGTTCAAATTCCAATTTTTAAAAAAAACCCAACCTCCTTTTCCAGTGAAAATTTTTAAAAACAAAATTCGTAAGTCTCTTAATATTAGACTATTTAAGAACGTGATGCTTGAACTTTCTCACAGTATCCCTTTAAGTAAGCAGCAATTAATAAGAAGCTCACTTGTTCTAGTTGGTAGTGGTCAGAGCTATACTGGTCATGAATGTGGCCATGAGTGCAAATTCTGCGATGTTCGCAGGATGTGGGAGAGGCTACTATCCGCAGCGGCTGTTCCCTTTTTTGAGAAGAATTAGAAGAGCTGTCTGTAGCATTCTATTTTAAAATAGAAGGAAAAGATAATTAATTCATACATCCATATATTACTGCATATAGTTTTGATGCACATGCGGCCACTCAGACATCTGCAATATTGGCAACACACAAAAGCAAACACCATTATACATGTAATCTGCCCCTAAATTCTAGAAAAGAGCATATGGATCTATATGTAGGTCATAGAAGTTGCTACCACAGACAGAAAATACAGTATGCCATAGCCTATGAGTGCTTGGTGAGAGAACACAATTTCTATTTGCCTGGCATGTTATTTGTTGTAACGTACATTAGAAAGCAGGATGTTCATGCTATAACTCCTTCTGGATGGCAAAAATTAGCTGATTGCATCATTTAAAGGAATTTAAATAGGATGCATTCAAACAATGTTAGGTCCAACTAACTGATTTATGCACACAGACTAGATAGTCAGGCTGCAGAAGATTTAGTAATGGCCTTTTGCAGGTTTAAAAAAAAAGTCAAGTGGAAGCTTCTTTGCAGTTCTCTAAGAATTTGCCTAACTCTAATGGGTCACAAACTACTTACATAAAATGATCAACTTTTTAAAGCTATTTTTTTTAAAGTTCTCACCAATCTCAAAATTCAATGGATATTCTTTAATTTTCAAAAGATACGTCCAGTGTCCTTCTAGCCCAGATCTTGCCTAGAGTCCTGAAGTTTTTTGGGTCTGATACTACTGCAATGAGTATCTCAACAAATGGGTGATATGTCATGTACTGCATCAAGATCTATCACAAGACCTGCAGGTTCATATTAAGATTATTTCTCCTGCAAGAGAAATTCCAAGGGATCTTAACCAGAATCTCATTTGATCATAGATTTGAGGATATAACATATAACTTTATTTGCAACCTTGATTAAGAATTCTGAATCTGATATGAAAACAATATGCCCACTATATCGATTCAGACCATCCATTGAACCCGTTTCAGAAACTGGTCCAACTTTGTATCATATATAATCCAGAGTGATTTATTTAACAAGTTCTACCCCATTTGCATGAAATCCTTCATTGTATCAGCACTGAAACTGGCAGAAGTACCAGTACACTTCATTGCACCCGTTCGCACCCCATCCAAGAAGCATCGGGAGAGTGGAAGGAACGGATGGCAAGAGAAGTCACAAACACTGCCTAGATACCAATGAGAAACACTGTACTGTAGCATAAGCCTGGAGTTGTATCGATGCAGGTGTCTTGAAGTGTCAGAGAAAAATCCCTGCAGGATAACAATTCACGGCCAACAAGAGTATGAAGTTGTTAATTAGTATACAGCCCGTCACCATTTTTTTGCCTCCCATAATGCCATGGCATATTATTTTAAAAAGCATTTTATGCTGCAACTCATGTATGAGCTGGGATTTGTGTTGACTGTGCGATAGCAGTCTTCCCTCTCACTTCAGTCATTGCATGCCATCAATACCCTTCTTGGGGATGCATTTAGAGACATGTGTGCCTCTGGGGCCATTTCACTGAAGGTGGCGCAAAAGTGTGCTACACTATTCCAAACCATCGCTAGAGAGGTCTGTAGGAGGAACAATATTCTTCCTCAGAGCCATCTAGAAGCAGTTCAGTTCCATTAGTTCATGAAGGTAGACCGTCAAACCTGAAATGGAAGGAGGCAACACTCTGTCCACAACATGAGTATACATTTCAGTACTCCCCCACCTCCACTCATCTCAAACACTAGGACTGCTGAAGAAGCTGAACTGCTAATCCCATGGCACAGTCCCATGACACTCATTGGTGACCAAAAAATCCCAGGCTGTTTCAGGCTTGTTATCCACATGAACGCTGAAGTCCCCAAGCACTATTATTAAATACTGGGGTAAGTGAAAATGTGAGTTACACACATTTATAAAAGGAGTGTGTGTATAACACTGCTCTACAGCCAAAATGCTTCTGAAATAAATGTAGGCCAACTTTACTAATTCTGGGTCACTGAGAACGAAAATGATGCTTAAAATTGTTGATTGGCTCTAGTTTTCAAGTTATGCTATTGGGTCAGTATATATGACCCTTGACTTGGGAATAGCGGAGGATATGTGAGTTATAAAGGGAAGGGATCTCAATTTAAACCAGAAATGACTAAAATACATCTTTGACTGGATCTATGAATAAATCTATGACTGGGTTTGGACAGTACTTGCTTTTTAGGCAAAACAATGAATGATGCAATCTGAAGCTGGTATTGCGTCATACATGATATTAATTGCATCATATTATTCCTAGAAGTCATGGATGATGCAATCATAACGAAGCTCACATCACTCTGCTGAACAAATTGCCCTATATCAGCTCTAGAAATCATACAGTGTCGTGCTCTCTTATTTGTCAATGTTTGATTTTGCAAAGAGACACATTTCTGTTTAGCCAAAGTGAGCAGAGATGCCTCGTACTTGTGTGAACAGTGCAGATAACTTCTTCTATCTTTGTGGTGAAGTGACTTTTGCATCACAAAAGCGCAGTATAACCACTATGGTTAAGAAAGCCTATCACCTTTATTTTGGCTGCAAAATTGGAGATCAGGACAAGAGGTGGGCCCCACACATATGCTGCAACACTTGTGCAACAAATCTTCGCCAGTGGTTGAACAGGAAAAGGAAATCTATGCCTTTTGCAGTGCCAATGATTTGGAGAGAGCCAACAGATCATACCAGCAATTGTTACTTCTGAATGGTGCCTCCAGTTGGGAAAGGTGTGTCAAAGAAGAAAAAGTGGACTGTGCATTATCCAAACATTCCATCAGCTATACGCCCAGTACCCCACGGAAAAGGACTTTCGGTTCCTGGTGCACCAGAATCATTCTCCCTTGAGTCAGACGAGGAAGAGGAAGAGGATGAAACTTCTGGTCCTGAACCATCAATGTCACAGGACCCACATTTTCTCCCATCCTCCTCCTCTGAACCACACCTCATAACACAAGGTGAACTGAATGACCTTGTCAGGGATTTGGAACTACCCAAGAGTAAGGCAGAGCTGTTGGGCTCCAGACTACAGCAGTGGAATCTCCTGGCAGGTGATGTTAGGGTTTCCACGTTCCGTGACCGTCAAAAGGATCTTGTCCCATTCTTCTTCATGGAAGGTGATCTTGTAGCCTGCAACAACATCGATGGTGTGATGGCAGCCCTCAACATCGTTCACGATCCAGATGAGTGGAGACTGTTCATTGATTCATCGATGACGAGTCTTAAAGCTGTTTTACTGCATAATGGCAATGTTTTGCCATCAATTCCAGTTGGTCATGCAATCCATATGAAGGAAACCTATGACAACATGAAACAACTTTTGAGGTGCATAAACTATGACCAACATCAGTGGCAGCTTTGTGGCGATTTGAAGGTTGTTGCTCTCTTGCTTGGTCTGCAGACTGGATACACAAAGTACTGCTGTTTTCTCTGCGAATGGGATAGTCGTGCAAGAGATTCCCACTACGTCAAGAAAGATTGGCCACTCCGACAGTCATTGGAGCCTGGGAGGAAAAGTGTTCAGCATCCACCACTTGTTGAATCAAGGAAGATTTTGTTACCACCCGTACACATCAAGCTGGGTCTGATGAAGAACTTTGTCAAGGCCATTGACAAAACACAAGCAGCTTTCAAGTACCTCCGTGGAAAATTTCCAAGGTTAAGTGAAGCTAAGATAAAGGAAGGTGTCTTTGTTGGTCCTCAGATTCGTGAACTTCTTCGAGATGATGCATTTGACCATGCACTGCGTGGTAAGGAAAAGACGGCATGGAAAGCCTTCCAGTTAGTGGCAATAAATTTTCTTGGAAACAACAAGGCAGACAACTACAGGTTGTTGGTGGAAAACCTTCTCAAGGCATACAGAAGCCTTGGTTGCAACATGTCACTAAAGATACAGTTTTTGCACTCTCATCTAGATTTTTTTCCACCGAACTGCGGAGCAGTGAGCGACGAGCACGGCGAGCGATTTCACCATGACATTGCAACAATGGAGAAACGCTATCAGGGTAAATGGAGCCCATCAATGCTTGCAGACTATTGCTGGACAGTGACAAGAGATGCTCCATTTAATGAATACAAGAGACAAGCCAAGAAGCGCCGAGTAGACAATGAATAGGACTAAACTATGTACATAATAGTTTTTTGCCTTTTGTTTCATAATAAATTTCAGTTATATAACCCTTTTGCTGATTTTTAAAGAGTTACATAAACAGGACAAGTGAAATATTATCATGTAAAGCAACCATAAACACATGAAAAGACCTAGGTTTACAATTTATGATTAAAACTCTACTATCTACACAATATACATAGACATAAAATGTAAAAACTTAAATATCTTAGAAACAGTAGCCAATCAGTTGTTTTAATTGTCATATTTGAATTCAGCACATCAAAATACATAATAAATATCACATTTTATCTCTGAAGCAGACGACTTCTCAAAAATTGTAGACCAGTGTAATGTGTCAGATACGGTTGCTGGGGAAGAAAATACAAATTATCCAGTTTCTGTGTGAAAAGATCTCTATTATAACTCTCCAGTAGGTTTACTTTTAAAAAAAAATGCTTAACTTACATTTCCTTCTCAGAATTTGAGACATTCCTTTTTAAAATGACTCAGTCATTTAAAACGTTAAAAGCCTAGTCAATATATGTCATTAGTAAAGACTAGTGTGTTAATCATTTACTACACTTCATTTCCCACTACATGTCTTTGTTGCTCAAGAATGGCTAATCAGGTGTCTGAGTAATATCCTGAGATAAGCGCCCATCATGAACAAGATGTGAAACGACTACTCCCCTACGGGGACAAAACTGGACTGGTCACTTTGCCTCTGCTGGCTTTTCAGAATAGTTTCGCCATCTGTGATGCAATATACAGGATGAATATATAAAGAAATTTGAAAGACTCATGCTGAAAACATGAAGCAATGCAATATGAGGCAGTGTCAGAAGTCAGCTGCTCAAGGGAAATAATGAAAGCCTTATCACTTGGGATTTTTAAAAGCAGACTGAATAGGGCACTAAAAATGTGTAGTGTCAAAAATGATTCTTGAATGATGCCATAAGCCTTTCTAGATTTTATGATTCCACAAAATAAAAGTAATCATGCTTTTAAAGTTAGTCAGGAGATAAAAGAATAATAGCCTAAACAATCTGAATCTATATTACATTAGCTTGGTCTTTTTTTTTTTTTTACAAGCATAAAACATCACTAGCTGACCAATTCTCTGTGTTGCTTCACACTGCTTTGCTCACTTCCCTGTGCTATGCAGTCCCATCTGCTGAATCACCCATGTTTGGTTGGGAATGTGGGTAGAGACAGAACATCCCCTTCTCTCTGCCCATCTCATTCTTGTCGCTGAAGTGTCCCAGAGCCCCACCAGCCACCACAATTCTCAGACAGCAGGAAGATGCATTGAGACGCTCCAACATCTTTCCCTCAGCCTCCCTTTTCAAGTTGGGAAGGAGGAGCAAAACTAATCATTCCTTTTCAGAAACAAGTTATTCCTCTTCCTACCAACCTCCAAGTATCCACAGGCAGGGCCGGCTCCAGGCATCAGCCCAGCAAGCAGGTGCTTAGGGTGGTGGCCAACAGAGAGGGACGGCACATCCGGCTCTTCGGCGGTAATTTGGCGGCGGGTCCCTCGCTCCCTCTCAGAGTGAAGGACCAGCCACTGAATTGCCACGGAAGACTGAAGCGGTGGCGGTAGCGCTGCAGATCGCGGCTTTTTTTTTTTCTTTCTTTTTTTTGCTGCTTGGGGCGGCAAAATCCCTGGAGCCGGCCCTGTCCACAGGGAGCAGTGGTGTTTAGGGGAGGAGCCACTCTCTGAGGCTCCATTTTGTGTGTGTGTGTGTGTGTGCATGAGAGCGAGAGAGAGAGAGGGAGAGACACACACACAGACAGACAGAGACTCTGACAGAGAGACAAAGACGGGGCTAAGGAAAATGAGTCTTTTCTCTCCCCTCCCCCCCTCTTTGGTCAAGGTAGTTAATTTGTATTGATGCAGGTGCCTTAAAGTGTCAGGAAAGACTGTCACTGCAGGAAGACTGTCACAGCAGGGTGAATAAGGATGATTGCATGGCTAACATCCTCTAGAGAGAGTAATTTTGAGGCCTGTGGAGAGCTGCAGAGCCAACTGGTCTTCATTCCCAAACAGGAGCAATAGTGGGTGATCAATCATTAGGACAATGTACCCTGCCCTCCAAGGGAGAGGCTGTTTCAGCAGTAAGGCTGGCCAGGAGGGGACAAAGATCTAATGGGTCAGGAGATGCCAAGCTCTCTTGGATTGACAGCTTCCTCTAACTGCCTACACATCTGTGAGGATCTCCTATGTGGAATCTTTGTGTATTTACTATAGTCAGATGCAATAATTTGAAGGGAGTAGCACAAGCTATTTCTTCTTATAGGACTCGCTTTATCCAGTTGGATCATTGGGGGGGAAAAAACTGAAATGGCAACACCATGAAAGAAAAAAATCACAATACCTGGGCACATAAAATAAATGACGGAACAACTATTGGGTTAAAGCAGCAAAGAATCCTATGGCACCTTATAGACTAACAGACGTTTTGGAGCATGAGCTTTCGTGGGTGAATACCCACTTCGTCGGATGGGTTAAGTTTGTGTCTGCAGTTTCTCTGCAGACAATCCCTCTGGTTTACACTATTTTAATATGTGTAGTTTGTGCACGATTTCAATGGCACAATCAGGGTGCAAACATCTTTCCAATGAAATCACGAGATGTCATCCTCCCAAGATTCCTTCAATTAAATCTTATAAGAGCAAGTCCCCAATTTTGGATGAAGCTCTCAGGAAAAGACAAGTGCCTTTGCACGTTTGATGTTGGTGGAAGTGAGGGGAGAAGAAAATATTTGCTTCTTGTATCACACCACACCAGTTCCTCCCTCATCAATGAGATTTTACAGAAATAACCTCCCCACCCACCAAGAAATATTTTGCAGGATCAGATTTTCAAGTCACATCTAACGTATTTTTTGTGCTTGTAAAAAAGTCCAGGTTGAAAATCCCTTGAGAATTTGGGCTGTAAGAGATTACAAAAAAAAAAAAAGGAAAAAATTGTAAAAATGATTTCAGGCAACACCACAGGCAAATGTAAGTGACAAAAAATAAAATAAAACTAGTCAAAGAACATATTTTTGCCAATAACTTTTAAGGTAAGTGGTTATTGTATAATCCTAAAGTGATGCTGCATAAGGACAGATTTAAGAAAAAGGTTGTACATTTAGAACATATGACTACACAACCGCAGTAATATACAGAAACCTGAAACAAATGTGAGATTATCTTTCCATGGAGTTCAGAGGAGATCTGAGTGTACACAGATAATGGTGGTTACAGTAAGCATGGGTTATGATTTTCTAAAACAGGAATAGGACTACAATTTCTTAAATGAATGGACAGTTTCCTAGTCACTATTTATACAAATAGCAAAATATAAAAGTTTTGCAAGAATACCTTTCTGACTGTTGGAGTCGTAAAATATAGTGGCAAAATTACTCCCATGACTGCTGTGTTAATTCAGCATAATTTAATGCAAAATTAACATGGATTCTGTGCACAATATCTTCTGATTAAACTGCATCTTAGTCTGCTTCTAGCATTATCAAGTTCTCTCTTATGTTGTACAAGGCTTGATTAAGGCTCCCTCACACTACCAGTGTGGTAAAAGGGGGCTTAGTATCTATGAGAATCCAGAACGTGAGCAGTTTAATTAGAATGGTAGATGGTGTCAAATGTGCATAGGGTAAAAGCTCTGAGCTTTTTTCTGTGTTCTTTAAATACTCTTGACTAATTGTCAGTGATCCGAGGTGTCAGACATGTCTCTTAAAAGCAGAGGACAGAAAATTTTTTCTGTTATGAAAACTCTAAACAAACAAATTTTAAAGTAAGAAATTTGCAGGTTAAAGCCACCATTCTAATACGATCTATAATCATCTTTTATGTTGTACGTTCTCATATCCTGGACACATTTGGTAAGGAAAGGTCTCACTTTCTAACTTTCAAGAAGTTGATATAAAAGGAGCAGTGAAAACAGTTATATGGGATGTTGTTCAGAGGTATGCTGACAGCAGTGGCTAAAGCTATCGCATGTTACAGTGATGAGTGTGGTACGACAACCTAGACATAAAAGAATGTTCTTTCAACCTACCAGTTCTGTTTATGAGACTCCGGAGATTCTCTTGTTATTTGGGCATCTCCTGCTTCCTTCTCTTTGTGCCTTGCCTCTGCCTTAATAGATTTCTCAATAGTGAGATTAACTAGATAATTTCACTGGGAACATGGACATTGTCATGTACCTTAAAAATCACACCCTTTCCCTCTTCAAAATCTTTGGTGGTTGTTTAACTTAACCCTCTGTGCAAAGATGGAGAGCCTGCCCTTGTGAGGAGAGGGTACTTACTGCATGGTAACAAGCTTTGTAGTGTTGCCACACTCCAACCTTAGTATATTAGTAAGTGCACAAGCAAGTGCTTTCAGTAGTTAATTTTTCCAGCCCTCGAAAGAGCATTCTGGTGATAGCTTATGACAGTCTGTAGAATCAAGTGCTGAGTCTGCACACTCCCATTTATAGAGATTTGCTTCAAGATTAGCAAAGACACCCCTTTTAGAGCTGATGGTAGGCCAGGCCTATTCAGGTGACTAAACACCCAGTGTTACTTAGGCTTACCTTTTAGAAATCTGTATAAACACTACCAAGGCAAAAGGAACTAATTGGGAAAAGAACACTAGTGGGCGTGCACACATGTACAGAGAATGAGTAACTTTGTTCTGTGTCCGTCTGCTGGTAGGAGCATATAACACAAGAGATAATTCTACAAAACTTGCTATTTGGTGGCAACTGTCATTCCAAGAAAAACTGGAATTAAAAAACCTCAACAAAACTAAGTTAGCTGAGCTTAAAAATTGAGCATCCACCCCCACATTAAAGCGGTTGCTCTTCATAACTTTAAATAAACCCCATGCATTCAGCTGATATTTTAAGTCAATAAGGGGGTCATTTATTTAATTATAACTATCCACATTATTTTATCTGGAATCCATCACCAAAATAGAACTCAACAGCTGATGCAAACTTTTTAAATACTCTCACTGCATGCCTTGCAAATATGTCAAGCTTTGTTTAAAAAGGCAGTAGTATTTATTTATTACTAACTTATCTTTTTGCAGAAATAAGCAAAGGAGGATGAAGTAACTGTCTATTTATAATTACTTCCGATTTGATTTTCATGAAACATTTACAAGATGCAGGGAAATCAGGCCCTTGACAAATCTCATGAAGCAGGTAGATGAGGGAGGAGGGTTATTAGATGCAGTCATTTACAATGGATTTCTACACTATGCAGAGTTACATTTTCAGTCTCCCACACTCAAATATCCAATGACACGTATTCTTCTCCTCCATCTATTAGCAAAACGTCTATAGAAAAAGTTGATTACCATGAAATATTACAGTAACCCTCTTCCACTTCCTCCTCCTCTTTTGGTGTGGTTCACTAAGGATCAAATGGAAGTGTTTGCCATGAAAAGAAATCGCTCTAGGTTTTTTAATTTTTTTTGTTTGGTTGCTGACATCAAAACACATTCATTGTTTAGTTTTAGTAAAACGCTGCAAAGAGATTTTCGTCCTCCTTTGAGAACTTTCTGCAACATTTAAGAGAATAAAACTAAATTATGGTTGGTTTAACAACTCTCATGTGTACATTTCCAAGAAGACTAAAAAGTCTCTGCATGTTTTCGTCAAGTTACAAGAGACAATGGGAATCAAACCAGATTTGTCTGTGTTTAAATAGCATGTGGAAATTATAACCTCTCTCCTGAAGAGTGGTGGTTAGATAGTCATTTGCCCTGTGGTTCTGAATCAACCCTCTTCCTGTCATCACTAAGACAGATGGCCCAAGCTAGCACCGGGAGGCAAATTCCCCTCCCCCCACTTTAAATTACAGAGGCCAGGATGCCGTGGCCAGGCAGAGCTTCATCCACTAATTCCAGATTCCACTTCCCTCCAGCATTCTCCTCAGGCTTCACTAACATTGTTGTGTTATACATTGAATAGCAATTCCCTAATCCTTTTTACTGTGGTAACAGGAAGTTGTCAATCATCTCCTTGTCAGGCTGCCAAGGCTGCCTCTCTTTCAAACCATGTTTACATGCTAAGTTTGGCCAGCTCAGTGTGTCACCTTCAAGAGCAGAAGGCAGAACTGAATGACGAGCAAGAAGCAGAAATGTCGGACGGCTCCTCTGCACTGATTGCTAGCTCTCTTAATTCTAACATACATGCCCCAGAGCCAAGGAAATGAATGACGTCTGTTTGAACATATCAGAAGACTGGATCGCCATTTACAAATCTATCTTAGTTATATGTAATACATAACAGAAGTTTTCAGCCTTTACTATGTAGTGAAATTTTCAAGTATCTTAAGAACCAAAAGAGAAAACAAAACAAAAAATGTGTATGCATTTTACAGTTTAGATATTAGTGTAAAGAGCTGTGCCCATAGATTAAAAAGAATCCTGACCGGAGGGCAGAATCAGATAAACCCTATCTTACATGTAGACCTATTATCGTTCCTGTTACTGCCAGCAGTTTGGCTATGTTGCTGTTACTCTACTCTCACTCACCTAATATATCTATTTCAGGATGCATAGCGATCATATATACTCTTCTGGGTAAACTCTGCAGGATTTAAGGAGGGGCAGAAGGCTATAACTGTTGACCCACGGTCCACACAAGATTACAGAACCAAGAGGACATCTAGTCCATCCCTGACTGATGTTGGTCTAACCTGTTCTTAAAAACGTCCAGTGATGGAGCTTCCACAGCCTCCGTAGGTAACCTATTCTAGTGATTTAATTACATACAAAGTATCTTACAAATAACGTTCTCTCCTCCCCCACATCCTCCCCCACACCTTCCCACCCAAACAAAACAAAGCAATGGGATTTATTACTTTGACCCACATACATTTTAGCAACCACACACAAAGGGCTTGTCTAAACTAGGATAAAAAGATGTATTTCAGAAATGTGTTGGCCAACATGTTTTAATACACTAGAGCAGTGGTCCCCAAACTGTGGGGTGCATCCCCCTACGGGGGCAGAGAGGGACATTGGGGTGGGGGTGCACAGCGGAGCCTGGGCCAGCCCCCCCTAGGAGCGAAGAGGGAGTGCCACTCAGCTTCACTCTGCCCCTAGCCCAGCCCAGCTCCGGTCCCAGCCACAGCTCCACTCCGCCCCCTGCTTTGCCCCCAGCACAGCTCTGCCCTCATTCCCTCTCTGCTCCCAACCCAGCTCCGCCTCTAGCCCCAGCTCCTCCCCCATCCTCAGTTCTGCCCCCGGCTCCGCCATCAGCCCAAGCTCCTCTGCTGATCCAACTGTGCCGTAATAGCGGAGGAGCAGATACATGATGTCCGCTTCATTCTCTCATACCTACTATAAAAATAGAAAACTTCCACACAACCTCCTCTTCTCCACTCCAAAAACCCCATGCTTAAAATCAGACCCACAATTATTTAAACGAACCAACAAGAGATTTGGACTGCCACCCTTAACTATACTCTTTCTGTCTACATAGTGCACAGGTCCCCTGGGTAATTTTAAATAGCAGAGACAGATTGGACAGAGTTACAAAGTCAGATTCTCCAGTCTGCCAAGTTCACGTGTAATGCTTATGCAGCACAAAATGAACTGAAAGTGGCTGGAGACAGCTAAGTTGCCCCTTTCTCCAACCAGGGCCGGCTCCAGGTTTTCTGCTGCCCCAAGCGGGGGAAAAAAAAAAAAAAGCCACGGCAGCGCAATCGCGCTGCTCCACTCTTCGGTGGCAATTCGGTGGCAGGTCCTTCACTTCAAGAGGGACTGAGGGACCCGCCACCGAATTGCCGCTGAAGACCCGGACGTGCCGCCCCAATAGCGGACGGTATTGACCGCCCCAAGCACCTGCTTCTTTAGCTGGTGCCTGGAGCTGGCCCTATCTCCAACCATGTTTCTACCCACCTCAGAACTTGCCTGTCAGTGTAACTGGAGGCTTGGGGCGTCAGAGTTTGTATATCTTCATAAAGTTTTAGCTACTGCAGTGTTCAAAATCAAAGTCCCACATTCAACAAGCATCATTCAGGATCACCTTGTGATAAACCAAGTGTGAGTACATGCCCTTTTCAATTGTCAGTGGTTGAGTGCAAGGGTGTTAATAACCACAACTGTGGCAAAAGAAAAACAAAACTAAGACAAGCTGGAAATACCCATTCCCACTGCCTGGTTTGCATGGAGAGAGGTGTTAAAACTAACACAAAAGTGTTTTGAGGCTAGATCTCAGATTTAAGTAGGGTCATTTCAGTACAGACATTTGCACTTACAAATTATTTTTCCAAACTAGAGAAACCAAGACACTTTCAAGCAACTGATGTATGAAAGTGTGACTTTGCTACAATACATTCATTCAGAACACAGATTTATTCACCTAGGCGAGAGACTACAACTTTGAAAATGGCGACTGTTCAATTCATTTTGACCTCCGGCAGCATTCACAGCACAGGCCGAACTATATACTTTATGATCTGAAGGAAGATGCATTTTTCTTTTATTAATTTTATCAGGTTAGAAATCTCAGATATAGGAGCATTACTCATGTGGTGGTTCCTGGTATTCTGAAGAATACCTGATTGCTTCCAATTACAATTACTGTATATATAATAAAGCAATTAAATGTAATACACAAAACCCAAACAATCAGCCTACTACTGCCATAGCCAGTTAACCTGAGGTGCTAGGCTCATGGGTCTGGCAGGGCGTTCCTCATTAAAAAACTGCCCCCAAATTCCCACACTGGCAGTTAAATAAAAAAAAGGCAAACAATATAAAATGATGCTTAACTGGCACATCTTATTACAACGCTTAAATGTTTTGGCAAGATACAACTGTAAGGAAACTTACATCACTGCAAGAGATCACTTTTCAATTTCCTACAGGATATATCACTGTCCTACTGCAAACCTGACTGCATATGTGTATGGGAAGAGAGAGAGAGCTAGGAAATGCACTATAAAACTGTTTTTAGAGAAGAGAACTAGAGGCAACAGAAGTTGCTTCTTTTAGGTAAAGGAAAAGTAGTTTAGCACAACTAACAACTACTATGAATTATGGAAAAACTGCATGTTAGCATTTGTTTTCAATGCTTAATTTGTAAGCAAATCCGTAAATAATAGCTACAGTCTACACACTCTTTCTAGTAATGCATTCTGCTATCCGAGCCTCTTCACACATACAGTAGAACCTCAGAGTTACGAACACCTTGGGAATGGAGATTGTTCGTAACTCTGAACAAAATATTTTGGTTGTTCTTTCAAAAGTTTACAACTGAACACTGGTTTAATACAGCTTTGAAACTTTACTATCAGAAGAAAAATGCTGCTTTCCCTTTATTTTTTTAGTTGTTTATGTTTAACAGTACGGTACTGCAGAGACCATTTTGCCTATATAAAGTCACTGAAGCACTGGCATGTAAGGGTCTTGGTAGTCCATCGATCCGATGACGACAACTCTGTGCAGATCATCTATTGTTGGTCTCATGATGTGCCCTCTGATGACTATACAAGCCAATTCTAGGAGGTGCACATTTTGCTGCAGATGGTGCATGGGAAGTTCGCGGTCAGTGGGTTGTGCGCTGCTGGTGCTCTGTGAAGTTGTTCGCGTGCCTCTTGTAGACGCCGGCAGCGGTCTTCCTCAAGGGTGATGCAGGTATTTCTGACTGTTGCATGCCACTGTGTTCTGTCACTGGCGGCGTCCTCAAGGTCCCTGGGTTTGATACTGCTGTACTGCAGATTGGCTTTGATGGTGTCCTTGTAACGTTTCTGTGGACAACCTATATGCCGGATGCCCTGGGAGAGCTCACCATACAGAAGCTGGCGGGGATTCTGTTGGCATCCATGCGGCTGACATGACCGGTCCAACATAGCTGTGACTTCATGATCATCATTTCGATGCTTGTCATCTGGGCTCTCTCGAGGACCTCAAGATTGGGCACTTTGTCTTGCCAGTGGATCTTCATGATGTTGCGGAGGCAGCGCATGTGGAATGCTTCGAGCTGCTTGATGTGACGCCTATATAGTGTCCATGTTTCACACCCACACAAAAGAGATGAAAGAACAAACAGCTCTGTAAACAAGCAGTTTTGTTGACATCCGGATGTTGTGGTGGTTTAAAACTTTGACACGCAGATAGCCAAGTGCCTGGCTTGCTTTGGATATTCGTGCGTTGATCTCATTATCCAGTGACCCATCACTGGATATGACACTACCCAGGTATTTAAAGTAAAGGTATGTCTATACTATCCACTGGATAGAGATCGATTCAGCAGGGGTTGATTTATCGCGTCTAGTCTAGACGCGATAAATCGACCCCCGAGTTCTCTCCCGTTGACTCCTGTACTTGACAGGGGAGTGTCAGCAGTCAACTCACTGCAGTGGGTAGATCTAAGTACGTCGACTTCAGCTACGTTATTAACGTAGCTGAAGTTGTGTGACTTGGATCGATCCTCCCCCCCACTGTAGATCAGGCCTAAGTGCTTTGTCAAGCACTTTGAGATGTTTGGAGAATACTTTTCACTTCACCTGTTCCCTAAAACATTTTTAGAACTGTGTGGTGAAATTCACAGACAAAGAAATGGCAGGGTGATTTGGTGAAAAGGGATGGAAGATATTGTTTTAAGGCCTTAAACTCATAACAGAGGATGTGTGGTTCAGAACACTTTAGTGTTACCAATTCCATTTTCCTATACTCTCAGAACAAAATCCAACTTCACTCTCTAGTGATATTAATTTGGTTGCTAAAAAAAGTTTTAGTTTTTTTAAAGTAACTAAATCTTAGAGGCTTTTTAAAATGTGACTACCTTGCAACCATCTTTCCCAAGGGTAAACTTGCTACATGTAAATAAATTGGGAGAAAAAAATCAGTTAAATATGTTAGAATAAATCAGTTTTATGCACTGCATATCTATGCAGCTTTCACCACAGTAGATTTTATAACTGATCCTCTCTAATCTACAAACTGCAATGGAATATAGATATTTTATAGCCGGAACTATATGATTATTCTTGTAGTTTAATCAGTTTAGGAACATAGGAATTGACATCTCAGCTCATACCAATCATCTGTCTAGCCCAGTATCAAATGCTTCAGGAGAAAGCATAACTTGCTTGTATTGGCAGCAAGTTTAATTTTAATGTAGCTTTTTTCAACCTATCTACTAAAAAAAATAATACTGTGGTCAAAGGCAGAACCATGCCTTTACATGACACGGACGTGAATGAGAGAAGGTCTCACACTTAGCAAAGGATTTAATTTTTGAAGTAACTTCCTACAGAAAAATCTTTCCAACTAGTGGAGGTTCCCTGTAGATTGCCCAGGACTAATTAGTAGCATAATTAATCTGAGAAAAGAAAAGAATCATACAAATATAGAGCTAGAAGGAGCCTCAAAGGTCGTATAGTCCACCTCCCCCATGGTGAGGCAGGACCCAGTATACCTAGACCAGGGGTAGGCAACCTTTGGCATGCGTGTCAAAGGCGGCACGTGAGCTGATTTTCAGTGGCACTCACACTGCCCGGGTCATGGCCACCGGTCCGGGGAGCTCTGCATTTTAATTTAATTTTAAATGAAGCTTCTTAAACATTTAAAAAACCTTACTTTACATACAACAGTTTAGTTATATATTATAGACTTATAGAAAGAGACCTTCTAAAAACATTAAAATGTATTACTGGCACGCGAAACCTTAAATCAGAGTGAATAAATGAAGACTCGGCACACCACTTCTGAAAGGTTGCCAACCCCTGACTTAGACCATCCCTAATAGGTGTTTGTCTAAGATGGTCTTAAAAGCCACAACCTCCCTTAACCTATTTCAGTACTTAACCATGCTTAAAAAGATTTTCCTCTAATTCCTAATTTAAATTTCCCTTGCTGCAGACCAAAAACGATTATTTCTAGTCCTTTCTCAATGGACCTGGAGAACAATTGAACACTGGTCTCTTTATTACAGCCCTTAATATATTTGATAACTGTTAGCAGGTCCTCTCAGTCTTCTTTTCTCACGGCTAAACATGCCTTTAAAAAAAATTATATGATTTTCCTCTACTCTCTGAGCAGTGCAGAACAATTATCTCCCGTGTCTTACATATGATACTCCTGTTGATAATACACTCCAGTATATTAGCTTTTTATGCAAATGCACCATATTATTGGGTCATATTCAACGTGTAATCCATTATAACCTCCAAGATAGAGAAGAACAAGAAATATCAAGTCGTAAGTTCTATATATTCAACACTTATTCATCCACCCACACATCTTAATATTCTCTCATATCTCTTTGCCACAGGGTATACAATTCAAGAGGATTCCATTAGAGCAGTAGTTCCCAAATTTTAACAACCTGTGAACCCCTTTCACTAAAATGTCAAGTCTCGCGAACCCCTTCCTAAAAATTAATATTTCCAGGGATTTTCTCCTTTACTTGAATATAAATTATAAAAGCAGTGATCTTGGAAATATAAAATTTGTTTTTATGACAATCTTATTACACACTATTTATTAATAATTATTATTTATCATTACAGTATTTTTATTACATTATGAAAACGGCAACACTCTTCCAAGATCTCACTTTCGTAGCTTGTATCACTTTGAATAAGCCTGTTATAAGACAAGGCTCCTATGTTTCATCAAAGAGTATCAGATGTGAAACAGCATGAAGGTATTTAAGAAGCCAACTGAAAGAGTTCCTCCTACACAAGCATTCAGGTCTTGAGCAGTCCAGGCAAACAAACAACACACATTACAACAAAGCTTAAACTTGTTCTTCATCATAATTTTAAAAACAATACTAGCTGCCTATTTAATTTTAAAATAATAAAAAAAAAATCCATCTCCCTTTCCATTTCTTATAAGGAGTCTTGAAGTTTAAATCTCCTCAGTGTGATAGACAGGCTTGCTTTGATCTGCTTAGCTCTTGGAAGTCCAGGGGCTCCAGGCTGCTGGCCCCATGCTGTCCGTGGGGTCCTCAGGTACAGCTCTGTCCGCCATTAGAAATTTTTTTCCAGATAACCCCCTGTAACATTTCACGAACCCCAGTTTGGGAACCACTGCATTAGAGGCAATGCCAGGAAGCAGTGTCAAAACACAAGACATCTTAGTATCAATGGAAGGAAAAGAATGATCACTAAACTGAGGATAATACATGTACATGAAACTCATTATGAGGATGTAAACCTCAGTGGTCAGTCTGTTGGAACAAATAAAAACAGAGATCTGGAAGAAGTCATGAGGCAAGAAGGATGAGAGTTGTACTAAGATACAGGAACATTTGGCCAGTGTAAGTTTGGCATTTGAGTGCTGGGTTCTAATGCTCAGTAATACATTTTGTTTAATGCAAAACACCTAAGTACCAAAAAAATCTTATCTACTTCTAAGTCTTTCATTTTTGTTCTTTTGATAAAGCAAAGGGGTTTTTGTTTTTGAAGGAGGATTTGGGGAGGGGATCAGGTTCACTTTTCTCAGCTGGTATTTTCGACTCAAACGGAACAGCTGTGGTTTGCATGCGAGCCCAAAAGCAGACCTCAGAGGATGTGGGTGGGAGTGCTGAGCCCACGGTCATACGTACAGAACAGCAACTGGAACTAGGAGCAGCAGCTACGGTTGGTTGCTGAGCAGCAGGAAGAATATAGGCAACATATTGCCTGATTTCACTGCTGTGGCTTTTCCCTGAACTCTGCCCAGCCTATAGAAGAGTCAAGGTGGGCGGTGGAACCTATCTAGTCCTCTTGTCCTCTGCACTGCCCAGTAAAGAAGCACTTTTCCTTTCTGCCACTATCTCATAGCCCTGTGAAGGGAAGCCACAACCTGCTGCTAGTGCTCAAGCTCCTGTCCAAACCAATGCAGGAGTTGGTGCGGATGGAAGAATCCTACCACTCAGGGCCTGTCTCCACCCTTCAACATTGTCCACAGAGAGTCCCTTTCCCCAGAACAGACTACATTGTTTTCAGACAAAAATATATATATATATTCCAAATTTAAATACAACTTAAAAAAATATCCTGTGGCCAGTAACAAATTCTTGAATGAGTTTCTAAGTATTATCTCTTAAAAAAAAATTGTAGTGGTTCTTTACAGGAACTAGCTGAGAGTGAACTGACATGCTAGCAAGAAAAATCAGATTTAGTGCATATTCAACTTACATAAATCTTATGAATTTTAAGACTGATGCCCTAGTGCACTTGAGACCCACATGGGAGATGAAAGTAGGGGAAAGGTTTCATGGGAAGGCAGTGGGACAAGATCTCTTTTTTAAATTATAAAACAATAAGAGATATAAAAGAAAAAAAGGCTGCAGTGTTAACATTTGACATAATCTGTAATGACATGGCAGGTAATTGGGTCTGAGACCTAAACGGTTGTTAGCAGCAGCCAAACCACATGACAAACACCCAACCACCTCTCAGTTTTATCCACGGGCTAGCGGGATTTGTGATTATACATGCATATTGATAAAATGCAAGAGAGAAAAGGATCATTCTGGATATGTACTTTAGGGCTATCTCAACCGAATGTTCAGTATACTAAGTGCAAGATCCAATGTATTCTAGAGCAGGCTGGACCTATGTTCTAGAACAAGGATTCTATCTGAAGTATTTGTATGTCCCCCAACTCACTCCTTCACCATAGTATCTGAGCACCTCACAGTCTTAAAATGTATTTATCCTCACAACTCCCCTGTGAGCCAGGGGAATACTCTGATCCCCATTTTACAGATGGAGAACAAAGGCACAAAGACATGCCTACAATCCAGGTAGGGCCCTGAGTAGAACCACCATCCTTCCTCTCTAGATTATAGATTTTGCAGCACTCTGGTGTAGCAGATTGGAGGTTCTTCGGCAGTTTCATTTAAACTGAGAGGTTTTGATTAAATATTAAAATACTCAGTACTGTAGCATGTGTTAGAATTTGATACCAAAGTACCTACTTTATATTGGCATATTAATAACTGAATGTGGGAGAGGGGAGAAAAGAGAGAAAGATTTTTGTATTTACAAAACAGAACTATATTGAGGAAGTTATTAAAGGGAACGCTAGAGAGTTTTTCTTCCACTGGGTCCACTTCTGGCACGCAGGAAGGCAATTTGGATTTATATGATACACAGATCAGACAAATGTGTCTGCTAAGATTGTCAACAGGTTTCAGAATTAACAGCCACTATTTATTTCAGTGGTCTGTTTACACTGCTCAGCGCTATTGTTTCACGCACTCTGCAGACTCAGGAAGACACCACTCCATTTTCCAGTGGACTAACTTCTCATTTTTCAGTTGATAATCATATGGGAGAAAACCTTTTAAAAATTAAAATGAAAAAAAAAAAGTGAAAGCTTAGATTTTGAAAAATAATTCTCCAGCAAGGAGTGGAGAATTAAGCTGTAAATTCTGTGGCTGCAGAAGCACAGAATACATTGTGTCCTGAAGTATAAGTGATACTTCCGAATTGAAGCACATTTAATTGAGGAAGGCAGTCTGCATGCAGACTGGATTAGTGGAGGCAAACAGAATAATCCCAGATCCTTGGAAAGACAGTGCTCCCACAATGGAAACAGAATGGATGGCTAGCCTTACTCAGATTGCATCTCTTGAGGGGAAAATTTATAATATACAGGGACATGTGAAATTTATTTGCAAACATATGGAAAACATTTATGGATTCTAGTGAAGGTTTGGAATTAAAGTAATACTACTATATACTGTTGAACCTAAATGAAGGTTTCATCTTTAAAACAAGCATTTTACCTGCAAGCCAGTCATTTGTTTATGTAGTCTTTCAGGATGGTTTGTTTTCTGTTTAGGTATGGCTTTGGCTTTCAATGCAGGGGGGGGTGGTGGAATTTATCAAATAATTATAGGCCTAATTCCCTCATCCCCACCCCCTCCACTTACTTCCAGGCATATTATTTGCTACTACACATAGTCCCACTGAAGTCAACAGAACTAAGCATACAAAAGTACTGTATCCTGTGGTATCCACTGGAAGGATCAGGCTTTGGTGCCTATCTATACTAGGGATTTTGCACTGATATAATTACACTGGTAATTTAAATGGTCAGTGTAGACATACCTCAAACTGGAGTAAGCCACACTGGTGAAACTCTGTTTTACACCAGAGTACTGCATCTAGACTGGGCTTTTGCATGCATATAGCTATATTGATACAGTATATACAGGTCCTTAGACTGAACAGATCATGGTTGGGATTTTCAAAAGTGCTTAAGTGACTCTGTGCTCTTACATCATCTGGGCACTTTTGAAAATCTCACCACAGGTATGTTTTTTAAGTTGTTACGGTTTTATAAAATATATAAGTACACTAACAAGAGAAGTAATGCATCTTCATCCTGAAGCACAGTGGAAACCAAACTCAAATGGCAGCAGCACTACTGTTAAGAATACTTCTGCACTGGTTGGGAAAACGGGTGCATGGAAGTTTAAGAGCCACGTAAGAGAATGTTGATGACATCCTACTAGTGCACACAATAAAGGTAATTTTTCTTCATTCTTTTTCAGATTTAAAGGACTAAACAATAAGCAAATAAAATAAATAAATAATAGTAAAAAAAATTCCTAACCAAAACACAATTTTGTGGCCTGACAAGGTCCCTTCACTCTACCATCATAAATCCCAGCTCCCTGATGAGATGAGCTATAAATTAACAGTCCAAAACCTCTTAAAGGTACTGGAAAGGGAAAGTTCAAGTTTGAGGTCTTTTACTAACTTGGGCAACCAAAGAGGACATCTTGACACCAACACTCACTGACTACTGGAGCAATATCATAAACTGTGAATGGATGGCTTAAATGGTGGCAGAGTAGCCAATTCTCTGATAGAAATGCTTTTCACAAGTACAGTAAAAGCTGTTTTATGCGGCACTTCACCAACCGGAAAGCTCTGTAAACCGGCATTTCTGATCTTCACTGAAATCCTGGTTTATAGTCCGGTTCCAGATCCAGGGGGTGCTCACCAGGGGCGGTTCCCCACAAGCGGCGACCTGTACCAGCTACTCCTAGGCAAGTGGCTCCGCACACTTCCCCTGCCCCACCCCAAGCACTAGCTCCGCAGCTCCCTTTGGCTGGGAACCATGGCCAATGGAAGCCGCGGGGGCGGTGCCTGTGGGTGGAGGCAGCGTGCGGAGCCGCCTGCTGCGCCTCCGCATAGAAGTGAGCGCCCCCCAGATCCGGCACCCTGCACCCTCTCCTGTGCCCCAACCTGCTGCCCTGAGCCCTCTCCCACACCCAAACTTCCTCCCTCTTAGTTAACCGGCATGTTTCACTTACCAGCACTTCCCAGTCCCCCAACATGCTGGATAGAACAGCTTTTACTGTACTATGGATTACATGAGATTCAATGTTATGATCAACTGAGTGGCACAAAAACAGCCTTCTGGAGACTATCAACAGCTATAAAAGACAACCCAAAGCATAGCCACCTACAGCTAGTGAAAAATGGCCCTGGTCCTTGGAAACACAAAGACCTAGCAACCTTACTTTTAGTACATAAATCAACACATTATCTTCTTGAGGGAGCTGCCAGACGGGTTGAAACAGAAGAACCTGAGGCATGAACTTTCACCATTCATCTTAAGTGGATGCTGATCACAACTAAGTTTTGACTACTTGCATGCTAACATTATCCATAAACGTAGCCCGAAGTACACCACGTGGCTTGAATGTTTCAAGTGTAATTATATGAAAGAGGTGAATCTTGGGTCCTGCCCAACACATCTGAAGGTGAACCCAAATAACCCATCACTGTAGTAATAATATGTGTACAGATACCTAATACATGTATACCTCATTGGGGGTCAAGTGGGAAAAAAAATTAGTTTATTTTTCAGTTCTGGCTTTGAACACTGAATGTAGGATTGATGGTATATTTAAAGTAGCTGGTGCACAATTTATCCAGCTTTCCTAACACAAGCATTAAACTACAGTACTTCCAACATTGCTCCAAAGCACCCCAAACTTTCTATTCAGACATGGGCCCAAACCTAAATATTATGGACAAAACCATGGGAATTTGCAGGCCTCGGTTACTTGCATGGATCCATCTGGTCCCTCGACAAATTGGACTGGTTTTAGGAAGAACTTAACTATCCTTAACTATTTTCTATATTTTCTTTTAAAGCACTTAAAGAGAAATGTAAATGGAATGTTCATTTGGCAGCTTCAACATCTCCACCACGGCTAACAAAGCTGACCTGTACACATGACAAGTTTTGAGTACCTCCACTTTACAACGAACGCTCAAAAGCAATACACAAGCCTGAAGATACATATGCATTTCAAATGGCACCAGACCATTGTTTTCAAGGATCTTGTAACTTTTGGATAAATACTACAAAAGAGTAAAGCACTCTGGCTCCAATGAGGCCTCACCCTCTCCCATCTCGGATTCTATAAATCACTTCTGGCAGGTAGCTGGGAAGCAGCTGCTAATGATAGTTTTGCTCTGGAGCACAGGAAGTCACCTTTTAACCCTGCCTGCTGTTGTTTGTCTCTTAGAACTGTGACAAAAGAACAGATGTGAACAACATGCCAACTGTCAAGAGGATCTGGTCAAAACACTGCAGGAAACCAGTCCAGACCCACACCATGCTGATCTAATGGAAGCTCAGTTAAATTCATCTTGAGCTACCTTTCAGCTTTGGGCTCTCCCCTCCCCCACTCCCACCGCCTTGCCTGACATTCACAGGATTTAACTGAATGTTTCCTGCTCCGTTTCCTCCCTCCATTATCCTAGATATGTAGAAAAAGCACATTTTTGAAATGAGAAATAAACAAAATATTTTCACACTTTCACAAAAATGAAATGCAGTATTAAAGTATATTTATTACTTCTACTTTGGATTCTGAAGATATCCACCTTTAACCCACTGCTTTCTCCAGTGTTTTTCAACAAACAGTTCATTTACAAGAAGGTGGGGATGCACATTACTGGAGCTGAGCAAATAATCTGATTAATTTAGCCTTTTTCTGTCCATGGAATAATATCCATGACCAGACTGAAATTTCATGTGATATATTCATTCAACCTTTTTAGCTTATGGATGGGACAGGGACACTGTCTTTTAGGAAAGCTCCAGACACATTTTAGATGCTACTACAAAATAAAATGAGAAATAACAATTATAAACAACAACAAATAATAAATGAATGGCTGATTTTCTACTGTTATGTAGTTGCTATTGGTCAGGTAAGTCACAAGATCTGGTTTGCTCCGCAATTTGAATAAGCTTGGATGGACTTCTTACGTTAATGCTTGCACAAGCAAATTTAAAATTCAGTTTTCATGAATAATCACAAACATGACAAACTTGATTTCCATAAACATGCCAGTAACACTCAATGTCTCTAAAACTAGCAGATAGATAACACAAAAGGGGCATGAACTCCACCAAAGCCACGTCATTTGAAAATTAAATTAAAAATATATTTTATTTTTGGTATTATCTACTTAGCTGTGTGACACTATGAACATTTGCTCTACATTGTGATACTACAGTGATGACAATTGTAGGACTTTAGGGCCATGGAAGGCAGAAGATGAACAGAGAAATATCACTTACAGACACTAAAGAAAATCATGATGATGAAAAAAGGGCCATTCAAAACTGATCAAGTGAACCACAGTGCAAAAGAGAACAATTTCAAACTAACTTTACTTACTGTGAACACATCATCATCACCAATCTCAGCCTCATTGTGGATCGTTGAAGAGGAAGTAGTAGATCCTAGAAAAACATCATTAAAATATATGACACTTCTAAACATCAGATTTTTTTAAATTAAAAGTTGGTGGATTTTATTTGGATTTTGACCACTGGGATTATCATGGACAATTACATTCTCCAGGTAAACTACACTGGCACAATAAACTTATGAAGTGAGAAAGTGGTAACAAATTAACAAGAAAAAAGAAAAATGTCTATCGCTAAGTAGGTTAGAAAGGTGACAACCAGAAAGAGTTCCTTGAACTGATATTGTCTGACCTCCTGTACTATTAGATCACGGTAGAATAATGATAAGCATGTACAATTATATAGTGTTTTCATTTTCAAAACGTGATGAAAGTATAACGAATGAACATCCAGGGCCAGATCCTTCACTAATGTAAATCAATGGAGCTACCTTGAATTACATCAAGCTAAGGACCTCTGAAGTCAGAAAACTTATTTTTACTAAAACAAACAAAACATACAGAAAAGCTCAACCAGAAAGGGAGCCAGTCTTTAGCGTTCAGAAAAATAACGACCTACTCTGAAGAATTTTTGTTTTAAAAGGTATTTGTCAGAGAGTCATCTCTTTCCTTCTCACCTCCCCGCTGTAAACAAAACATGTAAGAGTTGACAGAAGAAAGAACAAAACAGGTAGAAGAATAAATTAATTTGAGGAGGTTCTGATTAACCTTGTGCTAACTATTAGGGTTTAACATAAAATTTGCAAATTTCATCCAAGAATCCTTCCTTCATCTCATTTAACATTGTATGCATTTAAAAAGGGACTCCGCAGTATTCTCTACATTTGGGGGCGGGGAGGAGGGAGGCTGTGGAACTCTGTATGTGGATTTTTAATATTAAACCAGAGTAATCACCAAACTTTATTGTATCAAAACTCTCTCCCTCCCACATCACACAGTTTTATTATTGCTTATAAGTGCTGAGCTTTTAGTAACTTTTTTTTTTTAAATTAAATTGTTTGTACTGGGGCAGACAATGAATTACATTAACTCAGAAAGATTTTAAACGTTAATCTTATCTGTGGCAGGCTAACCTGAGTTGAGTATTCATGAAGACATGCAGAGTTAAGGGTAAAATTTTCACCTCATGAGAAATGTGCATATATATTCAGGTTGAAAGCCCAGCCCCCATATCTCCAGAGCTGTGCAATGTCACTAATACCGAACAGAATTTCTGTAGTTCTGATACTTCAAGAAACAAGCTAAGGATTAAGTTTTGCTTCTAAGAATATCTGAATGCAGTGAAGCTTCAAATGTATATGCTTGGTTGTGCTAATTTGACCAGATTTCATAGACAGTATTGAGTCACAGTGACTCAAATCCAGAACTTCAATGTATATATATGAGAACTGGTTATTGGTTTTAATTTGGATAGCCTATTTGGAAGTTAAGTAGGAGTGCACCCATCAGCATCAGTTTGTTCTGTTAATGTGATAAACAGATGCACTGATTTTGAACAGTAGCTAAAAAATAGCCACACAGCTTTAAATGTATACTTGAATCTTGAATTCTACTCAACTTCAATACATCTTCAGTTACGAGTTGCTGCCATGTACAAATGTTCTCAAATACCATTTTATCACAATTTCCCTTAAATACAGATTATACACATTATTAATATAATTGAGCTTCAGTGTGAATTATATTATAGAAGATGCCACATTTAATGCCCCAAAGAGCTTACAGTTTATATGAGATAAACAAGAAAAGGAATACAGTTCAGAAGCATAGGGCCTAATTCTACTCCCATTGATTTCCATGGCACAGGGTCAAGCACATAATGCATGAATGACCAGTGAGGATTTGATCTCATCTCTCAGTGGATCATCACTGAAACGTCTGCTGTAATGGAGGGAATTGAATGATGAGGGCAGGAATTGCAAGCATAAGGAATGGCAGAGAAGAATGGAAAAGGAACAGAGTGAAAAAAGGATGCACACAAAAAACACTTGGGCATAATGACAGAGATGTAGACTGGGGTAGAGATGTGCAAGACCTTAAAAGGCATGGACAAGGAGTGCCATGTATTTGTGTTGGGACAGCTAAAAATGTTCAAAAATTAAAGATCCAAAAATGTAAGAAACTAGATTTTTAGCACAAATATCCTAAACTTAATAGTCTGTTAATATTTATATATTTATTCCAGTCATTCAGAAAAAAAGATAGCTCTCGCAGCACAACTACCTATATATTAAAAGCCATTTATCAAATAATTAATTATTTTTCACTGAAAAGAGAACAAAATAAAGGATAATTTTGAATTGAAGACACATTTTTATTCTCGTTTGATGGCAATATAATGCGAAAAGAAAATGTTTAGAACAACCTCCAAGTATGGACAAATCTTTTTAATTAAAATACAATTTTTGAAGGGATAAAAAGGGATATAGTCCATATAGGAATTCATACTATAATTTAACAAAGCACAACAACAACATATAATGAAATAATTACCAGTGCAGCATTAGCTGCATGTACAGAAAAGGGACCTAAAAGACAAGATGTGAAATACTTTGTTCTTTTGCTAGCTATAGTTAGATCCACAGCTATAAGTAATGCATCTTTTCATCTTAGGTCTTGATGGATTAGGCTACACAGGGATTGGAAACTCTGAAGAAATGCCCGAGTTAAATCCTTCCCTCCCCAAGAGGCTACTAATCTAATTCTCTACTGAACAAGAACTAAACTTTATTTTAAAGGCTAATTGGCTGACCGCAGTAAGAAATGCATTCAAGTTAGCTTGAGTGAGTCCTGTCTCTGGAACCTCTCCTCTGCAAAGAAACAAGCAGAATGCTGATAGAAGCTTCAGTACCTTCATTGAGGTCTTCAATTGCTTTCCGCACTCCTCTATCAAATGCTCGTGCATCGGCAGGACTTTGAAAAGTGAGCCCAAACTTCCTGTTGTCAACCTTCCAGTGGTGAAATGTAGGATTTGCTTTAGTGTAGACCAAGTCCTTTTTTACAAAGCATTCCAATACCACCTAAAAATTTTCAGCACAAAAGTAAGGTTACATTTACACTTGAAAGGCGTGGCTGTCTCTGTTTTAGTACAGACCAGAATCTCCTGCCCCACAATCTCCCCAACACAAAACAAGCAAGTTATGAATCTGTTACTCTGGTGAGAGAATATCATTCAATATAAAATCATGTCAAATTAGTTGTAAATGAAACAAAAGCTTTAAAAATCCCAGCTCTCTTGACAATAAGACAATCTTAAAACTACACCAAACTATCCACTTTTATTCAACTAGCTTATTTTCAAACATCTATTATAAGCATGTACCAAACCAATTTGCAAGAGGTGGATTTTTAAGCTTTTCCATTTTATAATTAGGTATCCTAAAAGCAACAAGAAAAACTAACCAACAGGGAACTAAAACAACAGGTGTTTTTTTTTAAACTTCCAATTTATATTTGAATATAAGTTTTATTCATTTTATTTTGTGCAATAAAAGAAGTCTTCTAAATAAATAGCTATTGGAAGGAACTGAGCTTGTCAATTCATAAAAAGACAACTTGTCCTCACATTCTTACTCTACTAGTCCAAACCTTGAATAGCATGCAGCATAAATAATTCATTGCTGTTTTAAAGGCTTGCATTGCATTACTCAGTACAACGTGACCGGCTTCATGAATTCTTTACACTTCAGTTCACTTCTCACATATTCTTATTAGGTCTTAGAAAAATAAATGTGTCAGTTTCATGTTTTAGGAATTAAAGGTGGCCTTTACATATTGCTGTTCAACATGCAATTGCTATCTCAAGGAGATAATATGGCAACCTAAAAAACAGGTCATGATAATTTATTGTTCATTTGAATTAGGATGGGTTTATTTTGCACAATCCAGCATTGCTTTCAAGTTTTTTTTTTGTTTGGTTTTGAAACTCCTATAAGAATATGTTGATTTTGGGTAGCTTTCCTAAGAAAACAGACAAAAGTTGAATTAAGTTCTATTACCAGTTTGTCTTTTTGCCTTTCCCCATGGATTAGAAATCCACTTCTTCCATTGCCCTCTGGGTACATGACCTTGCAGACGCCAACTTTACTGAGACCGCCTCCTTCTTGCGGTAACCATCCCCCACTGGAGTCATCTCGAGTCATAACCACAGCTTTGACTCGCACAATATAGCTGTCACTGTAACGACAACAACAAAATAACGGTGTGAGATCACATATAATCTTACAAGAGTTTAATTTATTGCAATATTTAGAAAGTACAGATCTACACTCCAGGTACTTGTGCAACAATTTAAAGTTTTATCTGAGGATAGATATAAGTGTTTATAGCAGATGTTCTTTACTGCCACAGTCACTATACAAACAGCAGTAATTGCCCAGTCTAATTTCAGGAGCTCAACACACAAATGAAGCAACACACCACAATCAAGCCTGAAGCCTTTTACCCCAGTCCATCAGGAAAAGACCCCAAATGGGAGACCAGCCTTGCAGTGTGCCCTGCAGGGCTACAGATGTGGGCTCTATTGGACTACAAAGAGAAGCACGTTCCAGGGCTGAATACCCCTTGCAGAAAAGCATCCTGCCAGCAGTCCCCTCTTGAACAGGGGGAAGGATTCTAGCTCCAGTGTCTCCCATGATCACAACTGCTGAAGTATCACACCGGGAGAGTGGGAACCTGTCAGGTACCAGTGTCCAAAACATGAAGGGCTACCTCCCACCCTGAACACATTAAATTACATTTGGAAACTCATCTTCAGCCAGCATAACATGCTCCCTGAGAGAAAGAATGAACCTTGCAATATTCCACGTAAGCATGCCCTCTGGGCACAGGAACAATTTGCCCAACATTAATCTTTAGGATCACACAAGAACTCTAAGGCAGCTCCACCTACCCCATAGAGAACATGGTGTTCCATCAAGATCTCATGGGCAGTGCTGGAAGCAGCTCACAGAGCTAAGAGAATCAGTGCCGATCCCTTACTAGGAGCAGATCAACCAATGCAACTAGCACAATTTCCATACTATACCCAGGCCTGAAACAAGAGCGGAATCAAGGAAATGCAAGAATTTCTGACACTGCTAGCCTTGTCTCACCATTTAAAAATGTTACTGAAAGCAAAAGGAGAGTGGTCTTGTCACCTGAAGAAGAGCGTTCACTTCGAGACACACCCATAAATGCATTAGTTTCACCAGTCTCAGCTGGCAATCAAAACAAGACTTTCACACATCATGGAAGAGGAGAGTCCAAACAGAAGGTGGCAGAGTTCAGTCCTGCACAAAAGTGTAATTACTACCCCACCTACCACCAATCTGAGTAAAAAAACCATCCACGTCTAGCATGTGGTCAGCTGTACTGATTGAGCCTAAGGATAGTTCTAGTGGCTATCAGGTCCCGAGCTGAAACTGAAGAGTCACCATGCATGTTAACAGTCAACAGGCACAATTATAATCACAGTTGGTTCCAATGCTACAACAGACATCTGATCACCTCATGCGGAGACAGTGTAGCACATTACAGTGACCCCTGTGGACCTGTACTCATCTCACTTTTTTTTACTGGGGAATATTAATGCAGAGTATGCTTGTAAATTAATTGACCCACCACACCAGGGTAGGAAAATACAGAAGAAGAGGAAACTAATTGCTTGATCTAGTAAGTTTTCAACACACTGTCAAATCAAACAGGCCCAAAAGTTTGTACTAGTAAATGACACAACCTGTTCAGTCCCCAAAACATACTGTCCATAAAAAGGATGGTAAACCCATGCAGCGTTCCCAAAGGATGCCTTTAAAAATAGGCTAGACCTCAACCTGAGGGATGAAGCTTGAAATTTATTTTTTGCAAAAGTTCTTGGCATCTGAACAAACTGATAGTATCTCTAAACTTGACAAGATCCGGCTAAGGTTAATAGAGAGGCAGCACCATTCGTCCTTATACACATGGTAAACCTTTTTTTTTTTTTTTTTAAATTTACCAAGACACAGTTAATATTTCATTAAAAGTGGTTGCTGATTGACATATAACTTGCATTTCTCAAATGCAACCAGGCTTTAATATCTAGTAAGTCACTAACAGTGGTCTTGCTTCTAGCTTAGCTACATGACTCGGAAAACGTTTGTTAAAAATAAATATCCTGTTTATTTCATGTTTTCCTCTCCCTTTAACGATTTATTTTCCACTTTAAATAACTTCAAAAATATGTTTAAAAATAAGCTTGGCATGTAGTCCAAAATTACCATTGACCAGAAACCAAACACCCATACGTCATGCTTATTTGCATCCTATGGATTTTACATAGACAACTAAGTCAGTCTGGCAACTGGGGAACAGCCGAGAAATAGCATGAGAAACTTTGGTAAAATAAAGACTCTCTCTAAACACTAAAGTGAAATTAATGCAATGGCTTATTTAAAATAAAAAAGTCAAAAGGAGGACTTATTAATAAGTAATAATAAGGCTTATTACAGATCAACCACCTGGCTCACTTTGCAGTCCTTTGGTACTGTTATGGTGCACACTCACCAACAATGTGTCCCCTAGCGTTAGGGTGGGATCTCCTGTACTCCGTCTGCTTGTATGCAACTCTGCAGTAACAGAAGTTCAAACTACTACCCAAAGTCTTTCCAAAAAAATCAACCCTTCTTCATCTAAGCTCAGTCTTCAATCTCCCTTCTCGTAACTCCAGACTTCTTTCAGTGCTAGTATTTGAGCAATGCCCCCTCATACAGAATCTCCCTGAGGGATCTGTTCTCCTGCAGACTCAGGCCCCTTAAAAGGCAACCAAGTCCCTTCAGATGATGAATCCTAAGTGTCCATCACCTGATGCCTCTTAGGCCCACCTCTCTAGTGTAGAAGCAACTAATTACAGCACAGGAGCGACACATGTAACTCAAACGTAAGAACATAAAATGGCCATATTGGGTCAGATCAAAGGTCCCTTTAGCCCAGTATCCTGTCTTCTGACAGTGACCAGTGCCAGGTGCCCCAGAGGGAATGAACAGAACAGATAATCATCAAGTGATCCATCCCCTGTTGCTCATTCCCAGCTTTTGGCAAACAGAGGCTAGGACACCATCTCTGCCCATCCTGGCTAACAGCCATTGATGGAGCTCCCTCCATGAACTTATCTAGTTCTTTTTTGAATCCTGTTATAGTCTTGGCCTTCACAACATCCTCTGACAAGGAGTTCCACAGGTTGACTGTGCACTGTGTGAAGAATACTTCTTTTTGTTTGCTTTAAACCTGCTGCCTATTAATTTCATTTGGTGACCCCCTAGTTCTTGTGTTATGAGAAAGAGTAAATTAACGCTTCCTTATTTACTTTTTCGACACGGGTCATGATTTTATAGACCTCTATCGTATCCCCCCTTAGTTGTCTCTTTTCCAAGCTGAAAAGTCCTAGTCTTATTAATCTCTCCTCATATAGCAGCCATTCCATACCCATACTAATTGGCTCTTAACCCCTTTCTATCTTGTGATGGGGTTTTGCCCGGTCACAGATATGCTAAAAGCAAATTCCAAGACAGGAGTGTATCTAAAAGACACCCCAACTAGCACTGTTCTGTATTTCAGCCACAGGATGCACACACAGACTAGTAGGAAATAGGAGAAAAGAAACGGCAACAGGTAAAATTATTTTTCGCCCTGCACCCCCAAGTTCAGTTTGGTCATTTGGAATGTCAAAGTAGTACCCAGAGCAGAAAGGCAGAGATCTGAGATCTACCTGGTTGTATCATGGAGAATCTGTCTCCTAACAAAAGCCTTCACAGAGGCCTGACGGTTTACCTTACGATAGAGATAAAGGTATGGACCAATGCCTGTGTTATTGCCCTGCAGAGTTAATTTCAGAACTCCTCTTTTCCTGGGAGATCCAACCACCCACTCGGAAAACCTTCAGAAGTCACCCAAAAACAGAGTATCCTAAGGAAAATGGAAGACCTATCAAGTTTGGCAAAACATAGGAGTCTGCCAGACAGTGGAGCCTCTGCTTCTAGCTGGGTATAGTAGGAATCACGTAGTCTGTTTTGTGGTGATGGAAAGTTCTAGAGAAGTCTCTCCAGAATGGTTCCCTTTTGATCGGATTTATCTACTAGACTTCTGGTTCTCTTATTGGATTTGCATGCAAAACAGCTTCATAAGGACTGTCTGATGGTTTAGTATGGCTTTTATTCTACAAGGTAGAGTTTTACCTTCTGTTTGCCCTGGGCCTCTGGCACTACTTTTCCATTGGCTTTCCATGACGTTTTCCAACATATTTTGATGTTGTCATAAGCGGCTTTGCTTGGACATCTGCTTTTAATAAAGTCATGTATGCCTACATTGCTGCCCATAGCTCTGGATGAGATATGCAAAGCATCAGTAGAACTGAGATTAAGTAACTAGGGATGTCTTCAGAAATCTTGCTCCCAACCCTCAAGACATTGTAGCCTTCTATAGGAGAAAGTCAGATGAGTATGTCCAGAGTCTGATTGATCCAGACATTAGTATTTTCCCTGTAAAATGTGTTATGCAGCCATTGGCTTCTACTAAAAATAATTTCTAAATTTGATTTACAGTAACTTTTAAATAATTTATTTGCTCCACTCTGGATACGAAGTGGCCAATTTACATATGCTGCATTCTTTTCAAACAAAAATTGACTGGCTTCAAGAAAGCACTCGCCTTGGTGATGTTTGAACTCTCTTCTCCTGTGCTTTGTTTTTCATAGTTTCTGAAGATTATCTCTATGCATTGATTACTAAAGATTAACTATTTGTCTTTCTTCCCCAACTCCCTCTGGTTTTTCTAAGGTTGCATTCCTTCTATTTTGGGCTTAACTGCTTCTATATTACATCCTTTAGTGTTATTGGGAAGCATTCATGGAATTTCAACCTTTATTTTAAGAAAGAGACATGAACACAATCTTCAAAATACTCTTCCATAGAACAAATGGCTTGTTTCCTTTTTTTTTTTAAACTTCTTGAGTGTATTATAGCCCAGACTAACATTTTCTATACAATCTAGTACTAACTTTCTAGGCAGAATTCAGAGCCTTTCACTTTCCTGAAACAGCACTGCTAGGAACTTTCTAAAATTTGTTAATTTTGATTTTACTTGACTTAATGACTGATTCCAATCACCAATATTTCAGATTTCTAATGTTTAAAGGTTGCATGTTTCCATTATCTCAGATAATTAGCTCGTCGTTGACAAGCTTCACATGCTCTTCTGTTTTAAATATTAGTATAACTCTGGGTTTGAATTTTTTTTTTAAAACTACCCTCCCCCTCGCATTTACATTCTCGTGGGGGCACTAAGTGAATCATACGGCTTTTATTAAGACATCTATGCTGATATTCTGACCTATGGCTCTTTTACACCTTTAGTACTAAGGCCTGCAACTGTATCCGAGTGTATAACAGCTGCCTGACTGGATGTCTCAATCTGACATTGAATGTAGGAAAAGACAGATACTTTGTTAATTGTCACTGACAGTTCCACCATTGAATCATATGTTGTGGAAGTCGGTTTGGTTGGATTGTACCCAATGTCATCAGCCAGGAATGTCTTACAAGCTTGATCCAAGTCTACTCAAGCCAATGAAGAGACTCAAACAGACTTTGGATCAGGCCCCATATCTGGAAATTGCATAAGGCCAAAAAGTCATCCCAAGGACACTGCCATGGGGACATAGACACGAATTAAGTCAGACCAAACTGTAGAGTGAAGAACACAGAAACAAACTGAATACTGAGGCTAGCTGGTAACAAATACAATTCAACTGGTATAAAGTGGGAACTGCTAAAGAAAGAGAACATTCATGCATTTTCACTTGACGGCAGACGACAGAGAGCAGCCAGGTAGACTGGCTTGAATGACAAGGGGCTGGACTAATGTTATAGCAGCTAAAAACTGGTCGTTTAAAGACTTTTAAGATTACAATTGATAAGAAACCTAACATAACAAAACAACATGCGATGAAAGAAATACATTTCAAAAATAAGCCCCAGATTCCTGGTTTCTACAGTTGTCCAGGGAAGTGTATAGATAAATGCAGGTTCTATAGAGAAAGCCATGACTTCTCCATTTTAAAAACTGTAACTTCAGGGGACTCAGGTTTTTTCATCAGGAGACAAATCTAATTTCCCCCCTGAAAATGAGATCTTTATCCCCCTTTGCCATAGCAAAAACAACACGGCCAGACAATAGTTTCTAGTTTGTGAGACAGGAAGAATACTAAATTGCTCTTCTAATACAGTCAGTTGGAATTCTGTGTCCAGCTGTTACCAGAAGGTCATATTTACATTGTACACTTTTTAGAGCAGGGACAGGCTCTCCTCCCTCATGTATCACCAGACACGACACTGCCACTATTTCCAGCTATACTAACTATTAAAAAAGACCTAGGACAATAATTATTATTTGGTTCCACTATTAAGGCACTGCGCTAGGACTCAGGATAACTGGGGTCAACTTCTAGTTCTGTCAAACTTCACTTAATGTCTCTATGCCTAAGGTCTCCATCCGTAAAAATGGAATAAGCAATGCTTTTCTATTCCACAACAGCATAGATAAATACCTGGGAGGTGTTTAGCTAATATAGTGTCGGGTCATACAAGTACCTAAACAATTCTGAATGCAAACTGTTTATTTTCTTTGCAATATAATTTCAGGTGACTGCATTATGGCCTTGACTAGTTCAAGCAACTCATTCTCCATAGTTAAATAATAATTTACAAATCCTACGTGAGCATTATTGGTTCAGAGCAGCAGGAAACTCAGGATCTTGTTGCTATATCCATCTACTTTTATTGTGCTGCAGCCATTTTTTTTTAAAGGAGATCTATTCAAAGCATGTACAATATTTGATTAACTTCCATTTATAGTATATTGAATGCCATTAAGATTAGTTAAAGGTCAGTCTTTCACTGTTAGAGTAAAACTACCAGAGGAACTGCCAAGTGGCTTAAATTCTTCCCATTTTATTGGCTTCTAAAAACTTTAAGACTGCCCTTAATTTTGGGGTTTGTTTATGGCCTACATACTATTCTGTTTGCATAATCTATTCTTAATTATTAGTTAATGGGAATATTTAGCTATTTTAACCCAAAATGATTGGTCTTAAATAGTGTTAGAAGCCTTGGAAGAAAACATCTGCTCAGATTATCCAACTGGGTGGCAGGATGCCAACCTTTTCTATCACTGTGTTTCAAGGCTGTTAGTCAGCCCCACCCAGAACCAAAACCATAATGGAACTTCGGGGCTAAAGGTAGCCTGTGGTTTGCTACATGTTTTTTATTGGAAAGAAAAACACAACCTATTTAAAGTTATAGCTCCTGGGCATTTTTTTTTTAAATTCGGAAAGCTAGTAAGAATTTCCTTTGAGAAACAAACAAACAATGATATTGTAATAAGCAAATCACTATCATGAATATTTTACCAATAGTTCAACACCTTTTTCTAAAAAGCCAAAAGATGGGGCAAATATATAGAGTAGTTGCAATATAAAGGATATTTTACTATCAATTTTTGAGGATTCCGCTCAACTGCTTCATAAAGTGTTAATGTGTTGGTGTCATAGAACTCCCTTGTTCGTCACACAAACCATACCAGAAGGAGAAATCAAGACAAAAACTGAGTTATGTTAACTGTCTACAGTGGGGTTTAGTGGCAATATCTGCAACTGTGTATCCAACATTCATCATATCAAATAATTTTTTTACTAGTGAAGGTTTTAAATTGCACTTCTGTCTGCGGAGTGAAAGATCGTCACTTTGAAGTCTTTAAACCATGATTTGAGGACTTCAATGGCTCAGACATAGGTTGGAGGTGTGTTGCAGGAGTGGGTGAATGAGATTCTGTGACCTGCGTTGTGCAGGTCGGACTAGATGATTATAATGGTCCCTTCTGACCTTAAAGTCTATGATACTATCTCGCCCTTTGGATTTGGGGGAAGAGGAATAAAGGGTAAGGAGTTTGGATATTTTGCTAGCTATTAGGTGAAGCAACTCTCCTCCCCACCCCCAGCTGCTCAACCGAATACCTGTAGGTCTGTTTCCCTTCACAGTTTGATGAATCTATTGCAATGGCTCTTTCCCACACCCTCCCTCATTTGACACAGATTAGAATTTCAAGACCCTGCTGAATTATTTTCCTCCTCTGCTGATGGACACAGCTGGTAAAGAGCAAAGCTAAAATTAAAAGAGGGGGGGGGGGCAGAAGAGAGACAGATGAGGGGTAGAGGGAAGAGGATGGGTTGCTTGCAATAAAACACAAGCCTCAGAACAGGATCTATTTATTCATTACATAGAAGAGTCTTAAAAAGAGCACTCCGAAAGAAACCTTTACTTAAAAACTTGGACATTTTTTCCTACCAGTTATCTCCTTTTTTTTCATTTAGCAAACACTGTCTCAATCTAGCTTTCTCTGCTGACAGCCACCTGCGTTAAAGATGCCATCACTACCGTTCTGACAGTTCTGTGAATGGGGATTGTTAATTGAATGTGTGATCTCTCCTAGCTAGCTGCCTCTGCAGTACCAATAAAATGCTGCGTACCGAGAATGGCTTATAAAAAGTTTCTCAGCAACAGAGAGGACAGGACGCTTCCTATCTAATGATTACTGTTTTAAGGTTGGTCTAATATTAGGTCAATGTCCTTTTAAAAGAAGGATCAAATTTAATAAAATAAAATCATGGTTTCCACCCATTCCGGTTCTTCCCCAACTCCTTCACGCTGCCCCCTTTTAAAAATAATTCTATGATTAGGTTTGTAATTTCTAAAGCGTCTAGCTGTAGTTTAAAATACTTACTTTCCTTTAGTCACCCATTATACTTTTAAAATCTAAAATGCTTTCTTCTGGAAGATTTATTTCAAGCATATCCTTTAGAAGCTGGCAACTCCCCTCTACAAGTTGTATTTGTCTAACTGCCTTTTCTAAACACATAAATGCTACATGAACTTCCTTCAGGGTAGAGTATCAGAGGGGTAGCTGTGTTAGTCTGGTTCTGTAGAAGCAGCAAAGAATCCTGTGGCACCTTATAGACTAACAGACGTTTTGCAGCATGAGCTTTCGTGGGTGAATACCCACTTCTTCACCTCTGCCTCCTTCCCCATTGCTGATTGCAGCACAGGCAGCTGCAGACAAGGAGATGCAGCCAGTGTTAGGGGGCTCCAACCCCAGTCTGTCAGGTCATGTCTACACTTGGAAAAAAGGTATATTTAGCTAACATGCTAACTACACACCTTTTTTTCTAATACAGACAATGCCCTGGGGGAAGGGGTGGCTAAATTATCTCAGAGGAACAGGAACAAATCCAACTCTAGAGCACCAAGTTGATGGACTCTCCCACACTGACTGCAGAGCAGATTTCCTACTTCCTCACAAATGACTGTGGAGGAATAGTGGCATTTAGGAGCCAGAGGAGGGAGGGAGAAAAATTGTTGTTCTTACCCTCGGAGGATAGGACAAGAAACAATGGACTTAAATTGCAACAAGGGAGGTTTAGGTTGGACATTAGGAAAAAATTCTTAACTGTCAGGGTGGTTAACACCGGTCAGATATGTTCTAGATAAACTTAGTCCTGCCATGAGTGCAGGGGACTGGACTAGACGACCTCTTGAGATTCCTTCCAGTCCCACGATTCTAGGAAGACAATAACTGGGTTCCTGCCTCCTAGGCAGTAGAGACCTAGGATCAAGGAAGTCCACAGTAGTCAGGAGAGGTTTCCATGGGGGAGGGATGTCTCCTCTTTCTCTTCCCTCTACCTTATGGAAAGCAAGGGATGGTTTTGTTACTCAATGTTTGAGCTTTTTGCATCTTCTGTTACTAAAACTCACCATGATGAAAGGGATGTCAAACTAAACTCAAGTGTTAAGGCTTTATTTGGACTACACCAGATGGTGGTTGGGGGGGGTGAGTTGTAAGCTGATGAATGTGCCCACTGCCTCTGGTCCTAATGAAGAAAAAGTCCTAATCTCTTGAGGCATCAGAGTCTTGCCAACAGGGCAAGAACAAAGTATTGTAGAAGAAAATAAAGTCCAGGAGCCAGAAGTCTTTCACCATTACCGAAGGACAACTTTGGAATCTGAATCAGAAGAACCTACGGAGGAATTGCAGAAAAGAGTCTTCTAGCTTATTGCTTCAAAAGCTTCAGGCAGGCAAGTAGGCATCCAGATCTTTGACACTCAACCCTTTCTTTTGAAGTGAAGGAAAGCTTGATCTGAGTTAAAAGGTAGTAAGAGCATTAAGAAATACATCCTTATCAGTTAAATGCCTGGAAACTGAAAGTTAAGGTTTCAAACATTTGAAGTCATTTGAAAAGTGGAAAGTGTGCAAATTCAACAGTTAAGGTCACCCCAACAGCTTTAACTCTGCACTCATAATGCTGCTAGCCTCCTGCTAACCTCACAGTTACAAACACCTCGGAAATGGAGGTTGTTTATAACTCTGAAATGTTCACAACTCTGAACAAAATGTTACGGTTGGTCTTTCAAAAGCTTACAACTGAACATTAACTTAATACAGCTTTGAAGCTTTACTATGCAGAAGAAAAATACTGCTTTTAACCATCTTAATTTAAATGAAACAAGCAAAGAAACACTTTCCTTACTTTGTCAAATCTTCTTTTTAGCCTTTCCTGTATTTTTTTAGTAGTTTCTGTTTAACACCGTACTGTACAGTGTTTGCTGCTTCTTTTTTTCATCTCTACTACTTGATTGCGTACTTCCAGTTCCAAATGAGGTGTGCGGTTGACTGGTCAGTTCGTAACTCTGGCATAAGTAACTCGGAGGTTCTACTGTAGTTATTTTAGGTCTTCCTGAAGACAGATTTGAGATGCTTTGCAGAGCAGTCACTGTGAATTCCTGCCATTTGCTCTAGGATACTATGATACCACCAACGTATATGCTAAAATTAAACATGTAGGTGGGGAAGTAAAGGAAAAAGCGACTGAACTAGTAGAACAGGTGAGCAAGGGAACTGCTGCCGTTAGGGTTGCCAACTTTCTAGTCACATAAAACCGAACACACTAGCCTGCCCCTTCCCCGAGGCCATGCTCCTTCCATGAGGCCCCACCCCCCGCTCACTACATTTCCACTCTCTTGGTGGTTCGCGCTCTCCCCCACCTTCACTCACTTTCACTAGGCTGGGGTATGGGAGGGGGTGAGGGCTCTTACTGGGGCTGCGGGCTCCGGGGTGGGGCAGAAATGAGAGGTTTAGTGCGGAGGAGGGGGCTCTGGGCTGGGGCAGGGAGTTGGGGTGCAGAAGGGGGTGAGGGCTCCTGCTGGGGGTGCACAATCTGGGGTGGGGCTGGGAAATGAGGGGTTGGGGGTACAGGAGGTGGCTCCAAACTGGGGGGTGGGGCCGAGGGATTTGGAGTGTGGGAGGGGGCTGCGGGTTGAGGCAGAGGGTTGGGGGTGTGGGATGGGGGGAGGGCTCTGGGCTGGGGGGTGCTGGCTCTGGAGTTCGGCCAGGTATGAAGGCTTCAGGGTGTGGGCCAGGCTCCGGGCTGGGGTTTAAGGTGCAGGGGAGGTGAGGGCTCTGGGCTGGGGCTGAGGGGCTTGGGGTGCACGAAGGTGCTCTGGGTTGGGGGGGGCGCTCAGGGCTGGGACAGGAGGTTGGGGCTTGGGCTTACCTCGGGCAGTTCCCCGTCAGCGGTGCGGCGGGGGGCGGAAGGGGCACTATGGCAGGCTGCCTGCCTGGCCTGGCACCCAGTGGTGCTGGAACATTTTTAGTAGTGGAGGTGCTGAAAGCCAGCCCCCTTACCTCTATCCACCCCCTCCCGCACCACCCAAGGCTGGGAGCAGGGCTGGGTCTCCAGGAGTGGGGGGCCCAGACATGGGTAAGGGGGCCGAGACCACAGCTGGGGGTGGGCCTGGGACCAGGAGCAGAGCCCTGGGCAGGGGCTGGCAGATGGGACCCCACGTGCAGAGCCAAGACCAGAGCCCTGGCCGTGGGGCCAGGCGCAGGGCTCCGGGTACGGAGCCAGCAGTCGGGGCCCCACGAGCGGAGGCCTGGGCGCGGGGAGTAGGGCATAGGCATGGAAAGCATGCCCCGCACCCCTACTTCCTGCACCTATGCTGGCACCGCATGCAGCAAACAGGTCTGGGTTCTAGGCGGGGGACCCAGGAGGCTCCACGAGCCGCTCTCGCCCACAGGCACCGCCCCCCTACTCCCACTGGCCAGGTCCCAGCCAATGGGAGTGCAGAGCCCCATGCGCCCCCTCTGCCTAGGAGCCGGACCTGCTGGCTGCTTCCGGGGCGCAGCGCAGTGCCAGCCAGGAGAGGTAGGGACTAGCCTGCCTTAGCACCACCAACAGTCCAGTCGCCGGTGCTGACCTTCCCACATGGATGTTATGCTCAAAAACTGGACACCTGGTCACCCTAGCTGCCGTGCTTGAGTGTCTGAGTGAAGAGAAGCAGCTCTGAAGAAGGCCTCGTAGCAACATTGTGAGTAGGTGAGTAAGAAGGACAAAGCTGAACATCAGTGAAAGCTATATTGGCATGGATGGTGGCAAACGGAGGTTCATTTACATCTTCAAACTCAATTAAGAGGCTCATTTTCAATGCAGTATTTCTCCTCTCACACATTGTCAGTTTAGAGTAACACAATACAGACAGTAAAATGAAGTTTGAGAAATTTAAGTAAGTTTCCTTTTACTAAATTTGTGATGCTCATTGTTTGCTTCAATGATGATCTAAAAAACCATATGGAAATTTTAGCTGTATCGTAAGGTCAATTTTAAAGCATAGTTACAATTTTATAATACCAGTCAAACTACTGTTCAAAGCTGTTTTAGAGCGATTCTCATTTAAACTTCTTTCAGTGTTTGCTGTGGCAGTAATAACGGATTTTTAGATTATTTATTTGCATAGAGACTTCTCTTAAAATACCAAATTGTTAAATTTAAACAGACCAATTATTCAATTAATCATTTCGGTTGTACATAAACTCTGGGACACACATTCCAGCAGCAGCAAAAGAAATTCAGTTTAAACTAATAGTTTTTGAATGATGCACCCTGTCTCACATTAAAATGCAAGGGCAATGACAAGCAGAGTAGAAGAGAAAAATCTAACTGAGGTGTCCCAGATTTTACACAAGACCACTGCCGATTTGGGCAGAGAATCCTTGTAGATTTCAACAAAATTCCCCACAGATTTCTGTTGCTCATTACCATTATCCCCTGTTGTAATTAGCATGTTATTGAATGACAGAAACAAATGGCATTTGTTTCATAGCATATGCAAGACAAATGAAGAGTGCTCCTTAGTATGTCCAGCCAAATAAACAGGCAATTCAAGAATTGCATCATAAATTACATTTTTTTAAACCAGCCCTACCTACTTTCATCCTTTACTACACAAAATTATTTGTGTAATACATACCGATCATAAAAATCCCATTATATTTATTCTGCTTAAACTAAAGCAAGGAATTACATGGTTTGAATGAGTAATGATCAGCAAAAATAATAAATAATGCTAACAAGCACTTCTGAAGGTTTTCATCTCAAGACTGGCCCCGTTTTACAGATAAGGAAATGAAGGTACAGAGAAGAAATGCAACTTGCCCAAGATCATAGAGCAAGTCAATGGAAGAACTGGGCAGAGCACCCTAACCTCCTGACTCCCAGTCCTGTGCCATTGCTACTGGATCCTTGTCTTTTACAAACAAGATTTTTCTTGCAATCATGTACATAGGTATCACAACAGCAAACGAACAGAAATTCAGTACGCCAGACCATCAAGTCATCCTCTTATTCACAAAAATTTTCAGTTTCAGAGGCTAGAGCTCCTGGTCCTGATGCAGCCATATTAGTGAACCTGCATGGGAAGCTTACACAAAAACATGTCTGTCTCCAACTATAGCCATTAGTCCTTAAACATTTGATACATTAAAAATTGTAGATGATTGATAAATGTGGTATACACACAGTTTTGAAACATACAAATCAGCAATACACTCAATACTTTTAGTGCATGTAAAATGTATTTTTTTCATTCGGCTTCATTTTGGTGAATGCAGAATGCATCTTTTATTTCAATAAGAAATCTTCACTTTAGCACATATAGTACAATATAACAGACTAATCTAAGAATATTTTGCATACACACTAAGGCTATTTCAGTAATTCAGCACAACCTATTTCACAAAAAATAAAAGAGGATATATACCACGAACACATTCACAATTTAAGCATTTTCCCCTGCCAGATAAATAAATCAGAAAAATTATGCTCTTAAATTATATAAACATTGTCCAGCATGCACAATTCAACGCGCCTTCCTTCTCTCCCTAACCCCTCACCTCAATTACTGCCCATGAAGAGGGGGCACCCACTAGACAAGTTGTTTCCTAGGCAGCATCTATTTTCCTCTCAGAATTTTATGAAAGGATGAAGATTAAAAGATTGATATTACTTATGAAAAACTCACATATTAAGCCTAAACGAAAACGTGTGTGTTCCCTAGAAGAAGTCACACAGTATTTACTTACAGATTATGTGCAGAATTAAAGAGAACCAGAGGAGGAAAGGGGAGGCAGGAAAAAAAAAAAAAAAAAAAAAGGAAATGTAAAAATGAAATCATAGGTATCAAGAGAATACATATACCTGCTGGGAGATGCCATTTCTTCTACATTTTATACCCCGGGTGCTCTGTCTTACCATTCTTACCACTATAAACCTTCTGATAAAATGGATCGTCTTTTGCTGACCTGAGTACCAGCTGGCTGCCTGAAAAGTGGCTTCCCCCCATGTATGATTCAGTCTCCTTGACAAATATACTGCATTGTACTAGATGAGTCATCAGAGGGTTATTCTGCATATTATTGGCCTGTTGTATCATTACTCATATTCAACATCCTGCTTCTCAGAATTGAGGCAGATTGAACTGACTGAAGATCTCTGCCCCCTTGCCACCCCAGTTCAATGTTAGGGTTTTTGTTTGTTTTTTTTTTTTTTTTAAAAGAAAATCCTGTAGCTACCATTAATTAGTAATTCAGCAATTTCATAATAGCTCACGAACACACTGCTAAAATCAGTCAGAAATTACACAGAATCCTCAGAATCGTATCAGTGAATTGTCCCAAATTACAAACAGGTTCAAAGTTGAAAGCAGGTATAATCTCTTTAGGGCCTCCAGATTGCACTTTGTGCTAGCTGTTTATGCTGAATAATGTTCATATTGTATCATGTTAATCCTAAAAGTTCAAACTACTTGACACTTCTGTAAGCAGCAGTATGTGCCTATCAGTGGGCTTGTCTATGATATAATTTGTAATAGTGTTTTAGTACGTGTTCACTAACGTGATTACAAATTGCAGTGTAAACAAGGTCAATGTATTTCCAAGTACCACATATAGTTAAATGATAAAAGAAACTGGAATTAGCATAACGTTAACACTGAAGTTCTCAAGTCAGGAAATTCCCAAAAGTTTCTACCACAATGTTGGCCACATATCACATGTAGCATTTCTTATTCCTGTTTTTCTTATTAAATGTAAAATGGAATGTATTACTACTCAGGTTAGTCTCTATTATATAATATACAGTACATGTAACTTTTAAAGTCACACTACAAGAAAGCCCTTAAGCACGTTTAATTTTAAGCATGAAATCAATGAGACTTAAGTACATGCTTAAAATTAAAAACATGTTTGAGGGTTTTGGTGAATTGGGGCTTTCGTGCTTACTCACCCTTAAAGTTACACACGTTTCTTTGCATTTAAATTTCCCCATTTTGTTTCTGAAAACAAAAATGCTTCTGCAGAACTGCCGTAGCATAGCCGTAGCATTTTTTTCCTGCCATGTTTAACACTTGTGAAAATTCCAACTCTAAAAATATTTATAACTTTAAAGTAGTGACCTGATTTATGAATGAATTATTTTCCTTGCGGACAGACAAGTCTGAAGATTCCAGCTTTAGCCATTTTTGAGTAATCCAAGCTCAAAGTGTGTAATCAGAACATAAGGCAAAATTATTTTCCCCTTGATGTTCGCATAACTCAAAAATGGCTGAAATGATATTGCACAAGCTTCCAGCTTTAAGAAGTCTGGAAGAGTTTAGTCCAAAAGGTGACAAAGTTATGAGAAAATGAAAGGGGTTTAGAACAGAAAAATACATTTTACTTTAAACTACAGCAGTCTGTATGCAGGACAAGTGAAAATGCCAGGATGACCCATTTATAACATTGCTTTATTTTGTAGCATACACAAGACTAATTATATTCCCAAGCCTTGCTAGAGACTTGGATAGCACAAAATAGGAACAACACATTTTAACTTTGTTTGTAACTAGGTCAACTGACAACTGTGTTGTACCCTATCCCGAATTCTTCTGTTTGTAGTATAGAAAGGCCCTTAAATTTGATGGGTAATTGTTTTCACTAAAAAGGGGGACAATTAAGGTATAACTTCATAAAAGATCAACAGTGACATGGTATATCTCGATATGCGAATATTTACAACTTCCTTATATACAACGAGATGGTGACCTGCCCTGCATATCTGTGCAGGGGTGTAAGTTGCTGCTTTACTTCCCTGTTCTGGCTTCCCAGGTCAATCGGGGTTGGGGAAGAAGCAGACTCTGCAGAACCACTATCTCCATTCCTGAAAAGGTGGCTCTGGCCCACCAGTGCACTGGGCAGTGCAGCTGCACCAGGGGGATGTACCTTGAATCAAATATAGAGCTGTGACAAGGTATGTCCCTCCTTGGAGTAAGGGGAGATCTGGAAGACTGAATGATAGTCTCCTTACAGGGCTGCTCCTGAAAGACACACTGTAACATCGGCTAAACTTACTTTCCGTTTAAGAATTGTTTCAAAGAAACTGAATTCTAATATCAGATCCATTAATCTGAGGATCAGAGAAACCCAAGTGTGAAAGCCAAAAGTGTGAAACAAAACGAGGTAGCTAATTTTGCTGCACCATCTGGTTTTCAAAGCTTTTTCAAAAGCAGAGATAAAATACAGATTATTATGTAGCCTGTAATGGAATATCAGCCTAGATTGTCACTCTTTCAAACACCCTCCAGGTTTGAAGATATACTACCCAAACTTCAATTCCCAGTTTGGCAACAGTGCTACAATCCTTTAAAAAAAACAAAAAAACTCACCAGTGTTTGAGACTAAGTGCATGTTTTGTGCTACCCTGACTGTCCTCTAACATTTTAGTATGCTTCCTGACTTGGACTGCAGTGTGACTGTTCTGATATATGGACATGTCTTCTAATGTGGAGTGGAACACATTACTGCTGCATAGTTTTGCTACTAGAAGACTAAAGTAAACACTGGAATTGCACAGCCAAAGAGGCACTACATCTGTGTTCCACTGCCTATACACCCACAACAAGCACAGTTCAAAGAGCTGAAGCAGTGGTCTGGGCAAGAGAAGACTATTTTCCCTGTGGCTATTGGAGTAATTACAATTAAGGAGAAGGAAGTCAACCACTTAAAAAAAAATTAATGGGACTAAAATTTAACAGCAAAATATTAACAATGGACCACTTGTCCAGTGGTGCTGTGTTTTATCTGTATGTCTAAGATTTATTTTTTTTAAAAAAAGGTGCACCTTAAAAGAGGAGCAGTAAAACAACCTTTAAAGTCTTCACTTGGAACATTTTCTATCCAGAATTTAATGGGTGCCTATTACTTCTATATGCTCTTCTTGCCCACAAAGATTTCCAATCTAGCCTTTGTCCAAGTCACATTGTACTCAAAAGATGTGATCAGAGCAGCGATGGGAAGAGAATGCTCTAGCCCAGGGGTAGGCAACCTATGGGACACATGCCGAAGGCAGGACGTGAGCTGATTTTCAGTGGCACTCACACTGCCCAGGTCCTCGCCACCGGTCTGGGGGGCTCTGCATTTTAATTTAATTGTAAATGAAGCTTCTTAAACATTTTTAAAACCTTATTTACTTTACATACAACAATAGTTTAGTTATATATTATAGACTTAGACAAAGAGACCTTCTAAAAACATTTAAATGTATTACTGGCACACGAAACCTTAAATTAGAGTGAATAAATGAAGACTCGGCACACCGCTTCTGAAAGGTTGCTGACCCCTGCTCTAGCCTTACACCCGTAAGAATCGTGTCAAATTTTACAGTGTGCTTGTCTCAAAAATAGTTGAAAGTCTACTTATTTGTAGTCAGGTAGTGTTGAAAACACCCCCAACCAATAGCAGGATCCCACTATGCTGCACATTTAATTTGCTGGTGAAAAAAAGCAAGACTATAAAAATGCGTAGATCTAAATATAACAAGGTAATTCTCTCAGGGTTCTTCTTTTACAACCATGCTATTCCAAAGTAATATCCCTAAATATATTAGGCAACTAGGCTTCATAGCGTAGACAAAGCATTTCATAAGAGACAAATGGTCTATAAACATCAGGCGTGAAGAATTTTTTTTTAAACATGGTTTTGATTCTGTCCACAGAGTCAGGGCCAGACAATGTTTCTAACACACAGTCAGTTCCCCCACTAAGTTAAACATCATTGCGTAAGCATTTCATAGCGCAGATGGGTCCTAACACCTCTCATGGCTAAGAGGGGTGAAAACATTATCTAAGGCCTGGTCTACACTACGCGTTTAAACCGATTTTAGGAGTGTTAAACCGATTTAACGCCGCACCTGTCCACACTAAGAGGCCCATTATATCGATACAAAGGGCTCTTTAAACCGGTTTCTGTACTCCTCCCCAACGAGAGGAGTAGCGCTAATATCGGTATTACCATATCGGATTAGGGTTAGTGTGGCCGCAAATCGACGGTATTGGCCTCTGGGCGGTATCCCACAGTGCACCACTGTGACCGCTCTGGACAGCAATCTGAACTCGGATGCAGTGGCCAGGTAGACAGGAAAAGACCCACGAACTTTTGAATATAATTTCCTGTTTGCCCAGCGTGGAGCTCTGATCAGCACGGGTGGCGATGCAGTCCCAAATCCAAAAAGAGCTCCAGCATGGACCGTACAGATGTGATCGCTGCATGGGCAGACAAATCTGTTCTATCAGAGCTCCGTTACAGAAGACGAAATTCCAAAGCATTTTAAAAAAAATCTCCAGACAGAGGCCACAGCAGGGACTCAGCACGCTGCTGTGTGACAAACGTAACGGAAAGCCAAAGAATCAAATGGACACTCATGGAGGGAGGGAGGGGGGACTGAGGACTCAAGCTATCCCACAGTTCCTGCAGTCTCCGAAAAGCATTTGCATTCTTGGCTGAGCTCCCAATGCCTGTAGGGTCAAACACATTGTCCGGGGTGGTTCAGGGCATAGCTCGTCAATTTACCCCCCACCCCCACCCCCAGAAGGAAAAGGGAAAAAAATCGTCTCTTGACTCTTTTAAATGTCACCCTATGTGTACTGAATGCTGCTGGTAGACGCGATGCTGCGGCAGTGAACTGTAGCATCCTCACCCTGCCTCCTTGGTGGCTGATGGTACAATATGACTGATATCCATCGTCATCATCAGCCTTGTGGCAGATGGTGCAGTAAAGAAGGACTGGTATCCGTCCTCATCATCAGCCCATGAGTGCTACTACTTCCCAGTAGATGGTACTGGATGGCTGGTAACCGTCTTCATCATAGCAACAGGGGGCTGAGCTCCATCAGCCCCCACCCTTCATGTGTAAAGAAAAGATTCTGTTCTGCCTGGACTATCATAGCAGCGGGATGCTGGGCTCCTCTCCCACACACTGCTTAATGTCCTGTCTGGACTATCATAGCAGCTGGAAGCTGCCTTCCCCTCATTTTATCTCACTAACAAGTCACTGTTTCTTATTCCTGCATTCTTTATTACTTCATCACACAAATGGGGGGACACTGCAACGGTAGCCCAGGAAGGATGGGGGAGGAGGGAAGCAACAGGTGGGGTTGTTGCAGGGGCACCCCCTGTGAAAGGCATGCAGCTCATCATTTCTGCGGGATCTGACACGGAGAGGCTGTGCTCTCTGGTTCTCTGATACACTGGTTCTCTAGTACACTTGCCCCATACTCTAGGCAGGACTGATTCTATTTTTAGATACCATAAAGGAGGGATTGACTCGGGGAGTCATTCCCATTTTTGTCTTTTGCGCCCCCGGCTGACCTCAGCCAGGGGCACCCATGATAGCAGCAGAGAGTACAGTACAGAAGGACTGGTAACCATCATCTCATTGTCAATTTACAATGGAAGCAGATGGTACAGAACGGCTGATAACCATCTGTGCTATCATGCAAAAGCAAATGAATGCTGCTGTGTAGCGCTGCTGAATCGCCTCTGTCAGCGGCATCTAGTACACATACGGTGACAGTGACAAAAGGCAAAACAGTCTCCATGGTTGCCATGCTATGGCGTCTGCCAGGGCAATCCAGGGAAAAAGGGCGCGAAATGATTGTCTGCCGTTGCTTTCCCAGAGGAAGGAGTGACTGATGACATTTACCCAGAACCACCTGCGACAATGATTTTTGCCCCATCAGGCACTGGGATCTCAACCCAGAATTCCAAGGGGTAGGGGAGACTGCGGGAACTATGGGATAGCTACGGAATAGCTACCCACAGTGCAACGCTCCAGAAATCGATGCTAGCCTCGGACCGTGGACGCACACCACCGAATTAATGTGCTTAGTGTGGCCATGTGCACTCGATTTTATACAATCTGTTTTACTAAACCGGTTTATGTAAAATCGGAATAATCCCGTAGTGTAGACATACCCTAAGTTGTAACTAGAAGCTGTTATATGGAAGTTAAAGATTTATTTTTTGTACTCACCATTGGACCAAGAAAAAGGTATCAAGGATTCCTTCCCTCTCCTTCCTGCAAGGATACCGCAAGCAGTAGTGGCCTTTTCCTGTTCCTTCCTGTTCTCCACTTCCTGACAAACTTAATTTTTTAATATTTTTATAATAAAGTCCCTGGACAATAACAGCAGGGCCGAAACTACCCTATCACTATCCCCACACTCACAGTCAGAGCACTTTATGCTCCTCCCACCACCTTGCCGCTCAACACAAGAGGAATTCCAGACAGCAGCAGCACAGCAATCTAGTCATCATGGGAAACAGAGGTGGTGGTGTGGCATTCTAACAATGGAAGTGTTTCCTTTTTCCCCCTAAATCTATAAAGGGCCATAGTTTTTCATCCCCAGGCACTTACAGAATGCTCACAATGTTATAATTCTTGTATATTCTGGAATTCAGGTGTTTTAGAATGCCAACAAACCAAACTGGTTGCTCTTCCAAACTGAAAATTAGTTGTGATTTCCTGCTAGCAAAACCGGGGGATGTTAGAAGACCACACCACCCCCTCCTGCCACTTGCCAGTGGTGAGAAAACACATGGTCATGCAGGTTACATCTGTTTAACAGACTTGAAAGGTACGTGTGTTTGGGGGAAAAAGAGGAGGAAAAGGGGAGACTGATTTCTACTGTCTCAGAAATTTTCCCCCAAAGACTGGGAGCTCCTGAACCCTGTAACTCTAAAGGTGTAAACAAAAATACCCACAGTGAAAGACCAGCAATACTAGGATGAGATAACCAGATGAGCAAAGAAAGTAAACTGGGTATTCGATAAACTTGAGGATCGTAGGGTGAAATCCTGACCTTAATGAAGTCAATGGTAAAAATTCCCATTGACTTCAACAGTGTTAAGATTTAATGTCTTGTCTCCTACTTGTCAGGATTCTGAAACAAGCTAACGGCCATTGCACTTTTGAAAACCGTCTTTTGAGTGCCTCCCTGCCTGAGGCTCTGAAGGATTTCACATTAGAAATCAAATGGGCTCTTCAGTTCAAACCAGTACAATGGTACAAACTAAGGCCAATGATGTTACTGGTGAAGTAAAACACTTAACTCAGAGCTAGAGTACTACTAATTCTTAGGAAACGAGTTTCTCTCCTTTAAGGAAGTAAAAGAGAAACTGCCTGAGAACTTCTGGATTTCCCTGGGTTTTATTATTTTCAGAGTTTAATGTTTCTCTTTTCTACCCCGAAGAGATTTTTTTTTTTTTTTAAAACAAGAGAAGCTTTGGCCTTTCAAATGTAACCATTTCTCTTTATTTGATCCCTAGAAGCTTTATAGGAGACTGTACAGGGTTCTCAGAAGAAGCCTCCCCTTAAAAAAGGGCAATCGTGATTGTTTGGAAATCAGAGCAGTGTGCTCAACTCCAGTTTGACTCTTGACAAATTGTTTCATTTCATGTGAAAATATAGTTGGGCTGCTACACATGCCAGTATACAGTCAATACTAAATGGTAACAACAAGTGACCCCTTCCCCCCCATACATCAACAGATGCTGGAGAATGTGTGTACTGAAAGGCAAACAGTGTCATATACAGTGGGCTTGTACCAGCATTTCCTGTCCACTTCTGGTCTACGAATTTGGCAATGATTGCAGGCATTCCTTCAAACGCCTGGGTATTGTGTACACTTGACAATTCCATGATCTAGTGTAGATGGACACCTCGTTATAAAATAAAAGGGTCCAGACTACATGACAAGCTGCAGAGGTAATATTCCTTGCAGCTTCAAACTGAAAAATCCACTTGCTTGACAACCATGGCAACAAAATGTATTTGTTTAAAAGTATCCAGCTCAATACTACTGAGGCCAATGGCTCTGAGCAATTTGTGACAGCTACAGTTACTTGTTTGCATATGAGATTTAGGACCCTTTAGATAAAAAGATAAAATTTACATTCTCTTCAATTTTGTGCATAATAATTATTGCAGCGATGGATATTTTAATTCATCCTGTAAGATTTCAACTGGAAGTCAGATGGATTTGTTTTTCTGCTTGTTTTCTTTGGAAAAGAAAAGCTAGAGTCTTGCCAGATTCCATGTATTTATTAGCAGTCTCTGAACTGGATGTTTTAAATCGATAATACACACCAACCTGAAGACCCTCAGTACCAAGAAAGCACCAGTTTACAGCATATGCTTTTCTTCTAACGACACCAATCTTTAGCATTTTTCAGAATATGCACAGACAATGACATTTTCTGTGTCCACCCTTTGTCAACATTGTGGTTTCTATTTTTCTGTGAGAACAGCACCAGCGAGGGCAACGTATAAATTTCCTTATGAGGTATTTGCTTGTCAAAAGTCAGATTTCCCCCCTCCCTTCTTAAATTTTTAAAATATACCTAACTCAAAGGATGGCAGGAGGGTGGGAATTACCTACCTTCTGACTTGTCACCCCATTCACCCAAAAAGAATAGTTGCTAGGATGGTGACTAGAGTTTGTGTCTGAATTTTGCTGACCGATTTCACAAAATGTTGAACATTTTCATTTTGCTCATTTTTCCTACCTGAATTTCACTTGCCCTAATTGCGGGTATATCCAAACCACATGTATTTAGCGGATGCTAGTGGAACAACAGATGCCTATCTGGACCCCAAATTGCCAAATTTTGCCGAAACCCAGATTTAGCTGAGATTTAATTCAGATAATGGTGACATAAAATTCCCCAATGTTTTACAGAAAGAGCAAGAGACTCCTGTACATGAGCTAAAAATGGGGGCTTCAGCCAGTTACACTATGTCTATATTGTCTCTGGAGCTGGAGGAATGACAAAAGAGAAAATCCTACACTTGAAAGGTAGGTGCTTCTACTTTGAAATGGACACACTTTCGGATCAATTTCCCAACAGGAAAATGGATAGAGATACAGCACAAAAATAAATCACACCAGAATTTACACACCAAGTTGAATAAAAATGATCAGTGCTTTACTGTGCATAATGAACATGCATCAATGGAACAGATCAGCATTGTTAAAATGCAGAAAGTAAAAAAAAAATCTTTTAAAAAGGCTGATCTAATGGCAACGTGTTCCCCAGGTGCCATGGTGAGGTCACGTACACAGATGGAAGGTCCATGCCCATATTCGAACAGGATGTTTTGGCTCAGAAACAAGACGATTAAGCAAGCACAAACTGCCAAGGGGATTATCCAACGCCCTGTGTCCACTAGAAATGAATTTTCAGAGAGAACATGTACATATTGTTGGTAATTACACGGTATTATACATATGCTATCCGCCTTAAAATAATTAATATATACTTCTCAGAATAATTAACAGGGGGACATCATAATTCACTTGCCGATACTGTTAACATCCAGCACCAAATCCACATCTCCTTGAATCTAACCAAGTGGTGCTTCCAGTATTAAATTTAAGGGGCTGCTTCAGAGGTCACATGTCTAAAATAGACTAATTTTGTTTTGTACAGGAGCAGAAGAAAACCACAAAGATTATGCCATTTTACCTTTAGCTACCTTAGGCAACTAATAAAAATCTATTCCTTATGTCTGAAGTCCACATCAGATTTCCATGTAATTAGAAAATCTGGAGGTGCCTGGCAGTATTAAAAATTAGACTCTATAAAGGACTGGAGAAAAAGGAAGCCAGACAGGCTCCCTTTTTTATCTGGAGTAAGTTGCCCATTTATCAATGCCAGCATCACGGCAATGCAAACTTTCAAACCTACATTTTCTTCACTGCAAGTGCAGCGTGGAGGAGGAGATAAGTCATAACAACTGGGATATTGGGGATAGTGGTGTAATTCAGCACATGCCACAGAAACTTAACATGTTGCCAAGAAAAGTGTAAGTTACTGGAGGCCTAACAGATCAACCCAGCTTTAATGGATTTAGCGATTTTAAGAAGTTGGTGCTTAATGCAAGAGTTCAATTCCAAACAGAAAGTCTAGGCAGAAAGCCAGCTACTCATCCCCAAACAGAATTTGCATAACCACATGAACACTTCAGGAATCCTCCCCCATTTCTATGGGGGTTCTTAAGTCCAGGCATTCGAAGTTGGGCTTTAGCCCATCTGTTTACTCAGAGGCAGCAGCTCTTTCTACTCTCTCAGACTGGTCACTAACCCCTGCTTTTCATTTGCTCAATCACTAGGGCATTTACACTGTTTAGAAAGACAGGATAGGTGAGCTTCATGCAAGGCTACAGCTGATGCCAATCCACAGAAAGTCCAGCAGGAAATGTTCTGGGAACTTGTTCACTTATCTCAAAGAGATGAAGAGTGACATACTGATCTCCAGCAAAGACTGGGAAGTCACTGTACTTCAAGTTAATTAGCCCATCACACTAAGTTTTAAATCGTGAACACCCATTCCAATATCTTTAATATGCTGGGCTGTGGGCCTGGTTTGACAGCATCTTCCACTGTCCAGTAGCCACTGAAGTATAAGGTGTTGTGAAAGACTGGAGAACAATTATAAAAACACCACATTATGTCCGGTCTACAATGGAGATAAACAACATGGTAACTGAAACAATTTTAAAACCAGGTTTTCTACCACCGTGTTTTCTGTAGCACATACAGGCCCCTTCAACAGAACTACATCCCATTAGCTAGCATGTTCTCCTCCTCTATAAAATGGGGAACATTTTTATAGTCCTTGATTACACAGTGATCTAGCTGTTCAACAGTGGAGCTGAGAACTGATTTTCCTGAGAGGAGCAGTCTGAAGCCTGCTCCTCTTCCCAAAGAAGGTAAGTTCTAAATAATCATTTGTTTCTGTGGTCTAGTTACACTAATCCAAAATTATGTCTTGTCCTTAAACCCATCAGTCAAGGCAGAGGCAGCCAGTCAACAGTCAAGATTTTCACACCCATCAATTCTGGGTTAGAACACAGAAACCACATCCACAATTTGGATCATTAAGACTGAATCAAAAGTTTCATAATGGGTCTGTAGTGGATTCTGGAATTGATCCCCATCCTAAATATATTTTAGGGTGACTAAAGGACATCTATTCAAAAGCTGAGCTTAGTTTAGCTGGATGGGAAACAAGTTAATAGCATAGTTAGGAGAATGACTGCTCCCATCCCACTGAAGATGTTCAAGAAAACAAGGGGTCTGGGTTTAGTACCGTAGTACAAACTGTTGATTAAAAGTTAATACCTCACTTATGTAGGCCCTTCCATCCAACGACTGCAGTCTTTGAGCTGATATTAGATTGAGCAGTATCCCTTCTGCAGAACCAGGCAGTGTGTAGACAAAAGGATTCTAGCTTCACTTACTACGGAATATTAAATTTAGCTAAAGTAATGCCGAGCCAAAACTAACACAAAGATGGTGACCTCTAGAATTTGAGGCTACATGCAGATGTCCTAAAGGATGCCATTGGCTAAAACCTACAAAAGGCACTTTAACCCCCCAACAATGCTTCATTGAGATTTTTCTAGCAAAAAGCTTTATTACTATGGACAATTTCCTATCATTCAGAGCAAAATTTAAAAAGAACTAATAAAAACTAATTTGATAAAGACAGATAAACATGTACAGGAAATACTTCTAGGAAGGTCCTGGTCCTCTGAAGATTATTAATCTACAGTACTGGAGACAAAACCATGACACTGAGGAAATAAGCTAACTATGAAAATAGGAAGAAGTAGATGTTTATTTTTTTAAATGTTATTTTGAGTGAATATTTGTTTTTGTGATGCTTAAGATATTGGCAAAAGCCTCCCAGCTGCAGGTCCTATTACTCTATACAAGGACAGCTGCAACAAAAGCGTCTTTACACAAGCCCACCAAAGACCTCTGTTACTTGCCCAGAAAGCTTGTAGATCTGGAACATGGCCTATTTACTTCACTAGCCACAGATATTGCTATTCACCTAGTTTAGAAACCTTTACAAGTCATAATGTTGGCACTGTAGCTAAAGCTGCATAGATGATATACAACAAAATAGGGTTCCTTTTCCATTGGCTTTTTCTAAAATAATATGCTGCATTAGTAATCTGATGACAGCTTTCCTCAGGTAAATACTGTATTACAGATGCAGTGTCAGAGCTCAAGTTTGGTACTACAGCCACAGATTTTGCCAGTCATGACAAATTGTGCAATTAAGGTAAAGGTTTCCATTTAAGACAATTATTGCATATGAACAAATAAAGACTTCAAGATTAACTCATTCTACACACAGAATCATTTAATTTCACACACATTCTTTATTTGAAAGATTAACTTATTTGGTATTGCCTTACTGGTTCACCCAGTAGCCGTTTTGGTTTAGAAAACGTCTCACAATGTGGCAGGGTGCTGCCAGAGAGATGGATTTAAACTGGCATAACTGGGGATAGTGCTTCCTTAGGCACCACCTGAAATCAGGGCAAAAGGCCATTGTCTGGATGGCATATCCCCAAAAGAGTTCTGCAATGGAAAGATTTATAATATTAACAGAAAGGAATAAAAATCAATTAAAAAGAAAGCAAGCCCAAAACTGGTTGGTCTCCTTCACACAAGGCTAACCTGGTTATATTTGATTGCAAACATTAACATTTTCTTCCTTTTCTGAAGCATATATTTACTGTCTTCTACAAGAATCCAATAGAGACACAGTAAACTATATACAAAATAAATTATTCTACTAATATTTTGAAACCATTAAATTTGTCCTTATATAGTACATCTCAGGAATAGTGCAGTTCTGGATGACCTCTGGTGCAGTATACTTTTCTGTTGTTTTTAATCACAAACCCCCAAACAACTTAAACCCACATCCATTTGTTCTATTCCAGTAGCTATTTTAAAGTATCAAATGAACCTTCATATAATCTGGGAGCCACAAGAAATCTGAGTCATTCAGTTTAAGAATAAACTTAAGGTGAAAACTAAAATAAAGAGGAGTGAAGCCCATGAGTAAAACCCTGACAATGGAGGACAGTAAGCACAGAAAAAATTGATCTTACTTTCAAAGAAAACGTTCCCTTCTCTGATACCCAATGCCACCTCCCTGTTTCATGAAGATAGTGCCATTAATGAACGGCAAAATGATTTATTTTGTGGATAACAGGCACCCCAAGTTTCATGGGTTATAGCGAGGCTCCTGGTGTCTGATGTTAGAGAATAATGAATTCCAGAACATCTTCACCAAAGCAGGAAGTGACAGAGAATTTCAAAGCCGGGGATGTTCCTAAATACTGTAGGGTCAGCTGCAACTTGTTTGTACTGAAAGCATTCAACAGTCTGAACTGGGGCATTCTTCTCTTACTTTGGAAAATAACTCAAATGTGTCTGCTTTGTGGTTTCATCTTTAATACAGTCTATATCTCCAAATTAACTATTTGTTTCCTGCAGTATTCCATCTGGAGTTGCACTCTAACCAAACTATGAATATAAATTAATAAGTGTTTAGTGTACACAACTTAAATAACTGTTTGATACCCAAACTACAAAGTACCACACCACAGTAGTTATATTTACATACCTCAACTTGTACAAGTTATTGCCGCAATTTAAGATAGATTAAAAATAGCCAAACTGAACACAGAAATAAAAAATTTGGCTGTAATATACCTTAAAAGGTATGAAAAGTAAATGACTTCAAATGTTTCTCTCAATATAAATATTCAGCTAACTAGCTTAACATAGTGTAAAACTTCAAAGTGTGCCCCTTTCAGAGTATAGTTTTGGTCAAGAAACTACATCCCATTCCATATTCCATTCCTACTGCATATGAAGTGCCCCCTATTTATTCACTGTCAAGTGTTTTCAGTTTATAGGTCAAATAATTATTTTACAAAATTCTGCTTATGCCAACTTGCTTTATGACCTGATGCATGTGTGAAGTGAAACTTTCTTCTCCCTCTTGCTTTGTCACCAAATAAGAGATTTTGCAAATATGCAGTTAATTTTCACCAACCCTGACTTTCTCTGGAGTATGGGAAGATCCCAGGCATGTTTTCAGCTATGGTTATAGTTGAAAAATGACTCTAAAAATACTCATTTTACATAGCTGTTCTCCCAAAACTGCCTTTTTAAAGTATGTAAAAGCACCTTGACCCAGGTTAATATGCTAAAATAAAAAATGACTTATTTTATATTTAATATTGCTTGCTTTCCTGACAGTCAAATATTTACTATGGTTAAGACTTGCCCAGCCAATACAGAGTTACGAGCTGTGCTCTGTTCTGCCTTGCACACCAACATCATTGTTAGCTAAGTTTAGGTTTAAAAAAAAAAAGGGGGGGGGGGGAACCCTTAAAGTTCTTTGTCATGCCTCTGCAAAAAACCAGCTCGCGCACCTGCTGACAAAAGGAGGAAGCAGCAAATGAAGATATGTATCAGTGGAGAAAGAGGAACCCTCTCGTCCCTCAGACATTTGCCAGACTGAGATGACACCATCCCTCAACCCTGCCCCTTATCCCCCGCTCAAATCTCAAGACAGCCCCAGTAGAAGAGAGTGTGAGTGCCACTGAGGGGGGTCAAGAAACTGACAAGCAGTGAAGCAGACCTGCCCAGTGCGCTTGCATTTACTACAGTTAACACATACGGCTGCAGTCGCATTGACCCCACAAGCAGGAGGCAGCAGCACTGACTCTGGTTCAGGGGGACGGGAGGGGTTGGGTCTGGGTAGGCCTTAAAAATTAGGCTCCAGCAGACCTCTACTCCCCAGGCCCTCCATCTTCTCCTCTTGAGAATCCAGGTACCTGAGGGCAAGGAAAACTGCACCCTGTGCCTTGAACTGAGACCTGAGGTAATTTGCTCAATGTATTTCCTCTCCAGCTCTCACTTGTGAGGAAAACACGGGAGTGCTGCCCTCTGTGAAATACTGTATAGCTCTCTGGATCTCTTTGGCTTCTCCTTCCCTCCCCAGTCCCCAACATGCTGCCACAGCCGATCATTTGGTTAGGGATGGGGAGAGGAAGCCTACCCCTGTCATAAGCCAGTGGGAGCTTTCTTTCCTAGCAGCAGGAAGAACAGAGAAATTAGACTTGGGAGAGCATTCCATAGCTGTACATACAGTTTTGTTTTAGTTTTAAATTAGATGTAGAAAAAGCAGAAAACACCTACCCTATAAGGACAGGTGTGACCTTACTTTGATTATAACATACCCAACAAAATGTTAAGAAATTCCCTTTTCTGGCATTAAAATAAACAACATTAAATATAGCCTTAAAATCCCTTTAAAATGTGTAAAGGTTTTTCTGCTTCTTTTTTTTATATTTATAAGGATCTTTTCACCCAAGAAGAAATTGCCCGGGGGAGGAACAGTGGAAAGTGACTGCCCACAAAGTGCTGTCTGATGCACAAAGTAAGCCAACTGAAAACAAGAGAGAAAAAAATATTTCACTAATCTTAGGCATTACAATTTAACAGCAGATTCAAAATCATACATACAGAAATGTGATTTTAAAGTTGATGGTGTCCTTCAGGAGGGGACCTTCATTTTCCCTTGGTAGTCAATACTGAAGTGAATTTTATAAGCAAACATAGAGAAACTGCACTACTTTTTGCTCAGGAAAAGGCTGGTCATGAATCAAACATAGGAGAGATTAAAAAAAACCCCAAAACACTGATGCTCCCTACACCACATGCAACCCTTCCCTTTTCACACAGTTTCATTAATTCTAGTTTGAGCATCCTCTAACACAGGGGTAGGCAACCTTTCAGAAGTGGTGTGCCAAGTTCACTGTAATTTAAGGTTTCGCGTGCCGGTAATACATTTAATGTTTTTAGAAGGTCTCTCTCTATAAATCTGTATTATTATAAATAAACTATTGTTGTATTTAAAGTAAATAAGGTTTTTAAAATATTTAAGAAGCTTCATTTAAAATAAAATTAAAATGCAGATCTGATCAGTGTAGTGTGATCCTCGCCCTCGCTTTCCCTTGCTGAGTTTTCCAATGTGGGCTACAGCAGGGGGTGACTGAAGAGCGCTGGGTTGAGGCCAGGAGCAGAGCCCTGGGCTGGCTGCCGGTACCCCAGGCTGGCAGTAGGCTGAGCGGGGCCGGCGGCTGGAACCCCAGACCTGCAGCGGGATGAACCGCTCAGCCCACCGCTGGCTCCACTCAGTCCGCTGCTGGTCTGGGGTTCCAGCAGGGGTGAAAGTAACAAATTTCTTACAGGTACTGTCATATTGCAGCCCCCCTCGGGGGGGGGGGAGCTCAGGGGCTGGGGATGTGTGGGTGTGGGGGGGAGCACTCAGGGCAGGGGGCTGGGGTGAGTGGGGCTCAGGGCAGGGGGTGGGGATGTGGATGATGCAGGAGTCAGGGCTGGGAGCATGGGGGGTGCAGGAGTCAGGGTTGGGTGGCATTAGGGGCTCAGGGCAGGAGGTTGGGATGTCTGTGTAGGGGGGAAGTTCTGGGGGAGCAGGGGCTTGGAGCTGGCCTGGGACAGTCCCGGTTGCAGCTGGGTTACCTGGATGGGTCCCTGCCCTACACTGTTCTTGTTCCTGCCAAGGGAGCTGTGGGACCCCCCCCCAGGGACCGCAGCTGTGCAAGCCACAGGGACGGCAAGTGCCTGTAGTGCCCTGATATCCAGCCACAGTGGCAAGAGAGGGGCAGCAGGACAGGCCGGGATGCGGACACCTCTACCGCGCCTCCCGCTGGCCCTTTCACTTGCCTGACCGCCTGCTGCTTAGTCCGGTGCACAGGGCCGCCAGCGCCAGCGAGTTCTGGCAGCCAGCAGGACCCCCTCTGGGAGCGCGCCATGATCTGTGCCTCCAGCCGCAGCAGAGTGCCCCAGCGTCGGCCGGCTCCGAGCGTGCACGCTCCGCCTTCCTTTCACTTCTAGGTTCCGGCTGCCGGGCCCTTGCCAGCCGGGGTCCCGGCGGCCAGGACCCCAGCTGGCAAAGGGCTGGCAGCCGGAACCCCAGAGCAGCGGTTGGTTGAGCGGGGCTGGCGGCTGGGACCCCAGAGCGGCAGTGGGCTGAGCAGCTCAGCCCGCTGCCGGTCTGGAGTCCCGTCCGCCGGCTCTTGCCAGCCGGGGTTCCAGCCGCTGGCCCCGCTCAGCCCGCTGCCGGTCTGGAGTCCCGTCTGCCGGCTCCTGCCAGCCGGGGTTCCAGCCGCTGGCCCCGCTCAGCCCGCTGCCGGTCTGGAGTCCCGTCCGCCGGCTCCTGCCAGCCGGGGTTCCAGCCGCTGGCCCCGCTCAGCCCGCTGCCGGTCTGGGGTTCCGTCCATCCAGGCCAGCAGCGGGCTGAGTAGGACCGGCGGCTGGGCCCCTGGGCTGGCAATGGGCTGAGCAGGGCCGGGGCCCAGCTTAGCCTGCTGCCAGTCTGGGGTTCTGGCCGCCGGCTCCTGCCAGCCAGGGTCTCAGCCACTGGCTCCGCTCAGCCCGCTACCGGCCTGGGGTTCCCTTCACCCAGGCTGGCAGCGGACCGAGCAGGGCCAGCAGCCAGGACCTTGGCGTGCCATAAAAAAAAAATCGGCTCACGTGCCACCATTGGCACGTGTGCTGCCGACCCCTGGTCTAACAGCATTTAATATTTTCCAAGTATAGAAATAGTAGCCTGGCCTCAGAGCTTTGATACATTGCAGTGGTACAGGGAGCACCACTGAAATTAATACACTTGCAAAGGACAAAAATAAGCCACTATTGACTTTAATATGTACCAGGCTAACCATTGTTACACGGGTTCTCTTCTATCGGGTTATGTTAAAATCGTATCAGTGTCTTCTCCCAACAAGCAGTATTTTAGAGCACTAAACCTCTCATTTTGTTCTCAGTTTAAATGCTAATGCTATGTCAAAAAACACATTTTGCAAATATTTTAATAGCCAATATATACTTTTTAAAACCATGTTTTTTCAGAATTTAGATTCAGCATCAATCTGCTTTACTGGATTATATGTCGATATTCTAGGCTCTACTCACAGTCCTTTCCTGGGGAATCTGTGTATTGCCAACACATCAGTGGTCCCCAACGTGGTGCCTGTGGGCACTATGGCACCCGCTGGGGCATTTATGTGTGCCCGCCTAGTGCCCAGCAGGGGACCTGCCGGGGACAGAGAACTCAGGCTGCAGGCGCAGTGTTTTCTGTTCCTGGCAGGTGCGGGGCCTGCCTAATTCCCAGCAGGAGAGAGAAGCCACGGCCCCACGCCTGCCAGGGACAGAGAACTCTGGGGCTGCGGGCACCGGTGTTCTCGGTCCCTGGCAGGTGCGGGGCCATGGCTTAAGCCGGAGAGAAGCCGCGGCCCCATGCCTGCCGGGGTCAGAGAACTCTGGGGCTGCAGGCGCTGGTGTTCTCTGGTGCCCACCTACTGCCCAGCAGAGAAGAGAATCTGGGGCCCCGTGCCTGCTGGGGACAGAGTACTCCAGGACTGCGGGCACCAGTGTTCTCTGTCCTCGCGGCTTTTCTCCAGCTTCTCTCTGGATTCATATATTATGAAATATTAAATATGTTTTTTTGTATTATTTAATGTACAAATACAAAATAAGCCTTGTAAAATTGTTGGCGCCCGCCATGCTCTTCTGAAAACATGAATGTGCTACTGGCCACAAAAAGGCTGGGGACCACTGCAACACATACATTGTAATGTTTCCCTTCCCAACAGGATGAGAATGGGTGTGTTATACCAATATACAGCAGCTTCATCCGCTTTCACTAGCTTCTCTACTATCAATTCTCCTCCCTCCAGAAGCATTTGCAGAGAGAGCGAGCAAATGCAACCACCAGGGAAAGGAACAAGTGAGTGGGCTTGTTGCTGGAGATCCGCCAGTACTGCAGAGAGGTGGCTACTCACAGCCTGCTGCCAGGAGCAGCTCCAGGGGAAAGCATTATCGCAGCTCTCTAGGTGGTTCTTCGTAAGCAGCAACCCTGTTCCAGAAGCTTTGTTGAATACTCAACTCACTGCAGTCCCTCCAACCCAATATTCAGAAGCCCCCTTACAATCAGACTCGTTGGACTGTCAAGGTCCCTTTGTACAGCCCCCAGTTAAGTCTCCCTTCTCCCTCAAGCCTGCAGTTGGAGAAGAGAATTAACATGAGTATTGTGCTGGTCCCACACGCAAAGAATCTTAGCCTAGGATCTCCAAAAGTCAGTTCCTTGGTACTGCTCCCACACAAGTCAATGTCTTCTCAACTTCCATCCTCCCTAAGTCAGCTTGTTTCATGCCATGAAGTAGAGGCTGGGACTAGACAATAAATCCAACCTAAAATTAAACTATTAAAATTAAATAATCCTCAGTGAGTAGCTTACAGAATTTTAAAATGTGAGATTTGCAGGAGGGAACAATACTTAATTGCTTACCAACAGTTCATTGTAAACCTTTTCCTGTCTCATGCAAAAAACTTTACAGCTAAAGTCCACATATTTCTGGTCTCATCTTTATTTGTTATAGGAGATGGTAAGGAAAATATTCAGGTTACCAACCTGCTTCAAAGGAAGAAACTGTGCAGTACTTCTTCAAAACAAGTTACTGGTATTAAATTAGTTAGGCTCCCACCTTGTGTCTTGTTAGTGTATTGCATGCCAATTAGCGTGCACTGCACTGGGGGGCCAGTCTCCATTTCTTTCCCCCCACCTGCCAATAATTAGTATACCAGGTCCTTCAGGCTACAGTCAACACAGTCAGCATTAGACTTGCTGGGGCCCAGGATAGAAAGCTGAAGCCCCATCACATGGGGCTGAAGCCGAAGCCTGAGCAATGTAGCTTCGTAGGGGCCTCTGTGGCATGGGGCCCCAGGCAACTGTCCTGCTTGCTACCACCTAATTTTTGTCGGTCAGGGGTGTGAAAAAACCCACACCTTGGACTGACGTAAGTTTCACCGACAAAAGTGCCCGTGTGGAGAGGTCTCCTGCTTAGGCTGCTCGTTGGAGGTGGTTTAATTATGCTGGCAGGAGAGCATCTGTAAGGTCCATAGTGAGAAACATTATTATTTTATCAGCTACAATTGGTTAGTATTATAATAAAAGCATCCTTACTGGTGAAGAACTTCTATCGGTGAATAATTAAATCACACCGTGTTTTAATATGTGCTACAAAGAGCTGCAGGAGACACATTAAAGAGCCACTTGCAGCTCGTGAGCCTCAGTCTGAGCAGCACTGTTCTAAGCAGAAGACATGAAAAGTTTGCTGGACACCTACTAGCTCAAAGACTAAATCTACAACTAGGGAGATGCCAAAGACAAAGGTTTGGCTTTGTTACTGGGGACCACAAAAACTCACTGATGAGAAGCCCATCACCACCCTGACCAGCAAATGCTGTTAAAGAGGAAGGTACCAAAAATGTTGCTTGTGTTCTACTTGGGACTTTTTATTTCTTACTCATCTGTGACATATAGGTATCTCATAGAATTTCATGCTCCACCCACCCTCTATAGCTATTGAAGGGATTGTTGTCTTTCTCCTGCCTTCCAGACTCCTGGGGCTGCTCCTGGCAGCCACTGAGGAGGGGTGGGGGGCGTGGACAGGATCTCCACCATTTTAAAATTCCTCCAGCCTTTATTTTTTGGGTGGTCCTTCAGTGCCTCGCTCTGATGCAGCTCTAAGTTTTTCCAAACAGCAGCATGAAATGGACATGGTTCTTCTCAGTTTCACGTTGCTCACATGGTTCTGGAAAACAGCAGCAGTTAAACTGACCAGAGTCTTATTTCATTCTGCTGGTGTTTGGCCAAGCAATGCAAATAGCACTGGTTGAAGAGGACACTGCATTGGTTCATATTGCTCACATCTGTAAAGTTAAATTTTATCTTATGTCAACTGACAGCTTAATTTTTTGGTTCAAGTCCCACTGCTTGTTAGGGCAAGTTATTCACCTGAGGCAAGTAGATTTTTCAAGCTTAAATCAGAACATGAACCACACTGAAGAACTTAATAGTTAACTGAAATACGGCACCAACTCAACGTATGTTCTGAACGTCTCTCAGGATGGTGAAACTCCAAGAGTGGGAGTAATTTGGGGCGGGGAGGATTAGTGTTTAATTTTAGAAAAAAAAAGGAACAGATTCAGCACACCTCTGAGTTCAAACAAAATTATTCTGTCCAAATTCATGTTTAGAGGGATCTGCAGCATGCTCTGAAGTTGTGACATGCCCAATTCACATTTTAGCACCTTCTGTGGCATGCTGTGGATAGGGACTCAGATGACAAAAGTGATACATTTACAGGTTTATGCAAAATGCTGCATCCATGAACCTCATGTAAAGTTCGCATAATTCCTGGAGTGTTTGAATTTCTCCAAATTACTAATTGTACATCTGTGGCAACCCTATCTGTGTTAGGCTTTTTCAAGGGAAACTGTACCTTAGATTCAAATATCAGCTTAAAATATTTGGTAAACATGACAAGAGAGCTGAAATAAAGAAAAAGTCAACCAAAATACCTATAGCTTTTGCTTGCAAAACACAAGTTTGGAATCTAGACAAATGCCTATCAGTCATTACTAGTCTAAATTAGAACAATATCAAGTACTGACATGTCATGGGAACTCATTCTGTGTTTGTAAACCTGAATGGGTTCTTTGAGGTACCAAAACTTGAACGTAGCCAAAGGGCTTGCTGGGAACTGAAGCCTATTACTACACAGGAAAATTTGGATCTGCAAGCCACTCCCCAGTCAGACAAAAATATTGGGAATATGCCTTTGCATAACAGAAGTGTTGGCTTCAAGTTAAGAACACAGAAAATGGCTTCGAGATCAGGACCAAAAAGGGACTCAAGAGAGAACCTCTCCACTGAATGATTTCATCCAAACTGTGGTCATACAGAAACACACAACAACTAGCCACAGGTTTTTGTTTGTTTGCTTTGTGACTGGAGGAAAAAGAGAGTCATTCACAACTTACCATTTTTTGAACTTTCAGGCAAATGGCTTTAACAAAGTGAAACCAAATCTACAATGGGACGTTACTACACACAAAAAAAACAAGGTTTTCCTTGATTATGCATATGAGGACTTTAGTAAAGGCTAGTATTTTGATATCCTTGAATGGATCACAAACCCACATTCCTACAAAGTATCTGTGTGTACTGATTTTATCCAAAAATGTCTTGCACATATGTGTGGTGTGACAAAAGTTTCTCCTCTACCTTGGTGGGTCCTGCGCTTATTGGTGGATTTGCTCGCCTCACAGATTCACCATGTGGGTTGGGAAACAGCCCAGGGACCTTCTCCTCTGGTAGAAGCCACAGTCCAGGTCAATTCCTCCTGTATCTGGTCAGAAGTTGGGAGGTTTGGGGGGAACCCGGGCCTGCCCTCTACTCCGGGTTCCAGCCCAGGGCCCTGTGGACTACAGCTGTCTAGAGTGCCTCCGGGTACAGTTGCACGACAGCTACAACTCCCTGGGCTACTTCCCCATGGCCTCCTCCCAACAGGACCTTTCTTTATCCTCACCACAGGACTTTTCTCCTGGTGCCCGATAATGCTTGTACTCCTCAGTCTTCCAGCAATATGTCTTCTCACTCGCAGCTCCTCATGCCTCTTGCTCCCAGCTCGTCGCATGCACGCCACAAACTGAAGTGAGGTCCTTTTTAAACTCAGGTGCCCTGATTAGCTAGCCCTGTCCTAATTGATTCTAGCAGTTTCTTAATTGGCTCCAGGTGTCTTAATTATCCTGCCTGTCTTAATTGGTTCTAGCAGGTTCCTGATTACTCTAGTGCAGCCCCTGCTCTGGTCACTCAGGGAACAGAAATATGCTCATCCAGTGACCAGTATATTTGCCCTCTACCAGACTCCTGTACCCCACTGGGTCTGTCACAGTGGGTTTACTCCTTTGGGATTTCCCCTCTCCTTCCCTCCCCCCAAAAAACCAAACAAACCCCAAACCAAAATTCAAGGTCTATGGTTTGTGGCTATAACATTCACTAAATTATTAAATACAAGCTAACTTTCAAAGATACCAGTTGTGATGATAGTTACTCTGCTTAACTAAAGGAAAGAAATTCAGAGAAAGGCTGGCATCTCCAGTCATTCCTGCACTGACTTATTCATTGTCCTTAAGTTTAGAGTTGCAAAAGCAAAGTGGCATTTTAAACAGAACAACCTTCCTTCTCCACTTTCACCTGTGTGTGACACAACCATGACACAGAGGAACTATTTTAAATATTTGTGGGATAATGTAGGGAGTAACTAGCAACAACTAAAGGTAGGCGAGTGAGCACAGGACTAGGAGCCAGGAACCTCTAAATTCTCATCATAGCTCTCATATCAACTCCCTTGGAAGCTGGGGCAAGGTAACAGTCTCTATTCCTCAGTTTTCTCCATTTGTAAAAGAGGGGATTCCCTTAGCTTACAGGGTTATAGAAGGCTCGACTGTTTGTAAAGCAGTTGGAAGATGAAAAAGAACTATTGTAAATAATGTGATCACAATCTCTGCCATTCCAGGCCTTCACCTCTCTGGAGAAAAGCCTACCAAATGCATCCAACCAATACGGCTATGTGCACAAATGGCAGAGAGAAGAACATGTAGAATCAAAATCACTAGTGGTAGGACTTGAATCCAGTATTGTGACATAAAATACCATGCCACTCTCTTGTACCAAGTCCTCTGAACGGATGTGTGTAAATATTTCCAGTTGCTATTGTATCTGGCCTGAGGCAACTAATTATTTGAAACAGGCAAGGTTCCCATTGTGATTATTACAACTCCTCCTGTTTTAAAGAGATACTTTCAATGAATTCACAACAAGCTTGAATGACACGTTTGGCAGATGTCAGCCCGTATTATGACTGGTATGCATTACATAATGAACCTTTATGATCATTAAGATTAAGACGGAGTCCAGATTTCTAATATTCCACTGTGCGTATGTTGGAACACTTCTACGGAAGTCAGACCAAGCCTGATTCTACCACCCTTACTCACACTGCATAGCACACCATGCTAGGCAAGTATCAGAGGGGTAGCCGTGTTAGTCTGGATCTGTAAAAGCAGCAAAGAATCCTGTGGCACCTTATAGACTAAGAGACGTTTTGCAGCATGAGCTTTCGTGGGTGAATACCCACTTCGTCGGATGCAAGTTTGCATCCGACGAAGTGGGTATTCACCCACGAAAGCTCATGCTGCAAAACGTCTCTTAGTCTATAAGGTGCCACAGGATTCTTTGAATGCTAGGCAAGTGGTGCCATTAACTTCAATAATGCTATCCGCACAGTAAGATACCACATCTTGTCAGCAAGGGTGGGAGAACTGAGCTCCAAGATTTTGCCACAATACGGAGGCCAGGTCAACACTCAAAAGTTAAGTTGACCCAGCTGTGTCATTCAGGGTGTGAAAATTCCACACCCTGAGCGACATAGTTAAGCCGACCTAACCCCCGGTGTAGATGGTGCTAGGTCGATGGAGGAATTCTTGTCAACCTACCTACCGTCTGCTGGTGAGATGGATTAACTACATTGATGGGAGAATCCTTCCCGTCACCATAATGAGTGGCTACACTGAAGTGCTACAGCACTGCAGCTGTGCCACTGTAGTGTCTCCAGTGTAGACTAGACCTGAGATAGCAGGATTCTTGTGAATCTGCATATTTGCATACAGAGAAGTACAGATTACAGCAGGCCTGCACAACTCGTAAAGCAGCAAGGGCCATATTACTCCAAAGAAAACAGCTGAGGGCCGACCCCCCCCCAACCCCTCCCAGCGCCGCCAAGCCCCCCTGAAATACACCCCCCCCCACACGCCACCAAGCCCCACTGAAATACTTCCCGCCCCCCCAGCACTGCCCATCCCGCGGAAACAAACCCTCCTTCCCCAGCGCGGCCCCACCGAAACAGCGGTATTGAACCTTGGTAATATGTTATAGTGGGCCCCTAAGGTAGTATAATTAAGGTAAAAGAAAAATGTCTTTTTGCTAGAAGTAGAATAAGATCTTCCCCCCACTTTGTAATCAGTTGCCCTGTTGAATGAATGAGGTGTGAAGGAGGAAGGCGTGGAAGTCAGCACCTCCAGACAGCTGCAACCCTCGGAGAGGGGATGGGAGCCAGACCAGATCAGTAGAACAGGTCAGCCACCGGCTCGCAGCTCACCTCCTCAGCCCCCCTCCACCGCTGCCAGCTCACTTGTTCCCCCGCCACTGCCCATCCACTCGCCTACTCACCCCCCCGCGGGCCGCACAGTGAGCCCACCTACTCATCCCCTGCGGGCCGCACAGCGAGCCCACATGGGCCGCATGTTGTGCAGGCCTGGATTAGAGCCACAGTAAGGGATACTGTGCAGAGGGTGTGCCAAGCTTTACAGCATCCCTATAACTTTAATTAATAGCAAAATAAGGCTGAGGCAATGGATTGCCAAGGATCCAGTTTAACCCCTTTGGTGGTTACATGCACATATCATAAAAAGTTGACTCTTAGAAATGTCGCCCTTTTCAGATGATGAAAATTAGTTGGACCTCGGCTTCATGGTCTGTAACGCTACATGAAGCAAGAAACAGTCACTCAAAGGCACTGCACATTCCATGTCATTCTTTAAAGAAAGTGACTAAGCCAACAATTAAACTAGTATCTATAGAACATTCATCAGTTATGGGGAAAGTTTTCATTCAAACAATAACTGCAGGCATTTCAGTTCAGTACAAAGCGTTGAACTAACCGAATTCTTCATTCTAAATCTGGAAGTAAAGTGCTCTCTACACAATACGGATTTTCTTTTTGGGGGGGGGCGGGGGAGGTATGGCTTGTGTTTTGATTGGTGGCAGCCGTGCTGCTTGCGTCGTAATATTTTATGTATAATATTTTACATGAGAAGAAGGTCCAGCATTCTTCTACGTTCAAGATGAGTTTTAATGCTATTTTCAAAGTAATCTTAACACTTTGTTCCATTTAACCTTCATTTACAACATATAAAGGAGGCCTCCTCTTTGGACACAAGCTCTCGGCCGCTGTCAATATGGTCATCCCCTAAACAACTGTCTTCTCCGCATCCAAGGGGTGCACCTTCAGGTGCTCTTGAATATCTTTGCAGGTGACTACATGAGCACAGTAAGCGCAGTTTCGAGCATCTGCTTCACAACACCGAGCTGCCACAATCACTGCAAAGAAAAACACAACCCAGACTACTGGCATGGAATAAGGAAGGGACTTGGTTGAGTATGAACAAGGACATATTGAAACTTATTTAAATGGCAGTCTGAGCTACAGAAAAGCCTGCCAAGTGCTTGGTTTCTGTATAGGAGTTTGAGCCAATTTTTTTTTTTAAACTAAGGAACAAACTAATATCCAATATCTTTTAAGCGAGAATCCCCTTTAGTGAAGACAGGAGTAAACATCTGGCTACTCAACTGTACCACAGTCTGCATGACTTTGGTTAGCAGCAGAAGGTTCTCTTGCACACAGCCAGGTTACAGAAGCTAAGAGTTACTGTTTTACACAGATCAAAGAGAGAGACTTCTTGACCTCCAAGAAAGTCAAAGTAGCATCAGATGAAAATGTCCCGATGAAAATTTTGGAGTATGAAGGAATTCTCTACCTGAAGCAAACACCACATAAACATGGGCAAAGATTACTAAAATCTGAAAGATCACGTGGACTGTTCCAAATAAATCAAACACCCAGTATCTAGCTCTCTTATGCTCCATGTGAACTTTTTAAACAACAAGCTCACTCATTCTTCGGGAATTTGGAATCCTACGAAAGAGAAGCAAGATTTGAGCTCGTAAGAGGCTTAAGTCCCACTGACTTTCAATTAAACTTTTGCAAATGGGACTTGCATGCTTTTAAAATTTTTTACCCCTTATCAAAATTGTCCTTGGAAATAACTTGTGTATTGATTGTTATTATAAATCAGTCATTGAAAGTGGCATTCTTAACTAGCATGCAGTATGCTGCTTTAGTTCACATTACAAGAAATAGACAATAAAAGATGCAATACTGATCACTGTAACAGGGCTTGGGTGGCCGAGCAGCCTAGTGGTTAGATAACCTGGCTCTCAGCCTCCTGTTAGCTGAGTGGCCTCAGCCTTTAAGGCTGGGGTGAGGGTAGGGGGACCCAGGCCCTCCCTCTTCACCAGGTCCCAGCCCAGGGCCCTGCGTATGTCAACCCTGAAGAGGGAGGTTGGTGTCCCTCCTGGCAGGGAGTCAGAATCTGCTGCCCTGGGCTACTTCCTACCAGTCTGTTCAGTTTGGGTTGTGGCCCCTCTAGTCCAATCTACCAGCTGGCTTGCTTCCCACAGGATTCCCTCTGGGGCTGGATGGTGCCTTGCTGCGGTCCTAGGCTACTTTGGGCAGGACAGCTGCAAGCTGGTGAGGGCAAGCCTCACAATGTCTCTGAGGTTTGCTCGCTCAGTTTCCCCTTACTGGGGGGTTCCTCTGCAGTCTCCCTTGGCTGGGAAACCAGTGCTTACTTCCAGGGGGCTGCCCTGACTGGCAGGCACCTGTGCGCTACCCCTTCAGGCAGGGAGACAGCCAGCTCCTGCCTCTTTGCCAGTCAGCCCTGAACTGAGCTTCCTTCTTTTATTCCCCCTCCAGGCCTGTCATTGGCTGCAGGTATGGTGGGGTGGGGCTAGCTGGGCCCAAAGGCTTTCTTTAACCCCTGCTGTGCTGGCTGGCAGTTTCTCTGCTTCATCACAATCATTACCACCACAGCAAGTTAGAGGAAAATTATTCAAAGCAGCCTAGGACTAAATCCATTTTCTGTTGAAATGAATAATGAAAACGTATGGGGTCCTTCACTCAGGTTGAAGAGGGCATCAGTAGGGCTTGAGGGGCTTGTTCCCCTTCTCATCGTCAGTCATTGCACTAAGGTGTAGGGTGGAATGCTACTCTTCAGATTTTCACTAAACTAGTTTCCCAGAAAATTCACTTGCAATATGAGCAGGCTGCTGATGTATTGTGTGCCCTACAGTGCCATGGATTTATGTTGGGTTCTGGGTACACTTGCCTACAGCTGCAGCCTTTCATGAAGAAACATGCTTGCCAAACAGACAAACAGATAAGCAAGACATCTAGCTGATTGCCTTAAATCCTCCGGCAAGGTTTTACTCTCGTAAGATATGTTTGTGGGATTTGTATTTTAAGGCTTGTGGCTAGACCTACATGAAAAAAAGTAACCTCTTTCACAAAAGATTTTGCTACTTGAAATTTGGTCCAAGGGCAGTCTGCCCAGCAAACTATCCTGAAGATGCAGACACTGGAAGCCCAGAGTCCCCAGTGGGCTGCTGATGAAGTGGGAGGATGAGCTGGCAGGCATGAAACCAGGAATAAGTAATCCACCTCGCTGAGAAGCGGTAGCTAAGTAGACGAAAGAATTCTTCCATCAACGTAGCACTGTCTACATGAGGGTTAGGTCGGTTTAACTACAGTTGCTCAGGGGGGTGGATTTTTCACACCTCTGAGCAATGTAGGTGGGTAGACCTAACTCTTTAGTGCAGACCAGAACCAACCATTAAAGTATTATTCAAGGATAATTATTCCCCTTTGAGAAACATACAGAATATTTTCTATTAGCTACTCTGGACATCCATACAGTTTCTACTTCAAGTATTTTATTCAGATATCAAGAAGCTGTTGGTTACAGGTGTAACACTATTCTTTGTCCACACTTTAATATCCACATTAAATATACCTCAAAGGCACCAGTGTAATCAGGAAAATAAAGTCATTTAATAATTATATCACCAACATCATTAGAGGACACAGGCACACCACGGATATTATTTTGTAGCAGTAACATCTAAGAAGCAAGTTACTCCTCATGCTCACTGCTGGTTTATAACAGTGTTTTGTTTGCCCAGATCAAATGCCCAAAGTTCCCTCTTTGAACTAAGTTAAACAGCCACCTCTGAACTATGCTGCATGGACTCCAAGGCAAATATATTTTATTCTTCCCTTCAAATGCAGATAGTGTACATAAAAAAATATAGCAATGAAATATTTATTGGCATGTGTTCTTTTCTGACCTCGCAGCATGTTGGGATGAGCTGTTCCTCTGATAACTTGATAAAGATAGCCTGTACTTCCTTAGTGATATGAGTGCTCATGCACACACTCCCAAAATGACAAGCCCACAAGAATTATTTTTTCACTGAGCTATTATTAAATATCTGGATACTATTCTGACCAGGACACAAGACAGTATGAAATTGTACTACCCTTTTAAAATGCTGAAATTTGTTATATTTGGCTAGCTTTATTCTGGAGTCTGAGAATAATCACGAACTGTTACAGAGCTACTGAAATTATTATTAGTTTAGCATCTCATATATGTGTGCGCATGCACAAGGGAAGAGCACATGAGATAAAAGCCATAGCCAAGGTATCATAAATACAAAATACTTTATGGATTTTAAGTTATCAATACACAACATATCTTTAAATTCACTACAGTTAGAAACTTGGGAAAGATTCTTGGGTTAATGCTACTATTATTTTGAAAAATGAATTAGAAACTGGTTAAATGAATAATCTTTTGCATTAACTTTTTTAAAGTAAATGGTTACAATGTATTTGACAGGTCTGCTAGTTTATGAACATTTCAGTTTGCTATATAAAAGGTGTACTTATTTTCTGATATGTACTTTTATCAGGCAATTGGGGGGAAAGGGGGCATTGGAATTTTGTTTTTAGGCATTTCCCAAGGGTGGTCTGCAACAAAGTTTAAGTCTGGTTGTTCCAAATAAGGTCGAGGCATACAGGTCGGAATTTTCAGAGGCACCTAAGGGAGTTAGGCCCTTGCCTAACCTTAACTCTCTTAGACACCTTTGAAAAACCCAGGCATACTGATTTGTTTTACAGGTGCTCCAAAGTTATGTTCCACTAGCTCCAGCTCCAAGTGATGCCACAACTATCAAGTGCCCCACTGGAACCAGGCCCATTAATGGAGACACTTCCCCCTTCTCCTCATTAACTATATACATTATTGAATACCAAAACGCTATTTTAAAAGGTTAAGGCTATTAGTAACCAACCACTCAAAAGTCTGGAAGTGTCAGAATTGAAGTTGCCCAGGCAACTTTAATTTGGTCCCCTGGCGCACATACACTATAGGCATGTCTACACTGCAATAAAAAACATGTGGCATCAAGTTTCAGAGCCCGGGTCAGCTGACTTGGACTTACAGGGCCAAAAATAGCAGTGTAGACATTTGGGCTGGGGCTGGAGCCTGGGCTCCAACACTCTGCAAGAGGGGTACAAAAGACAGCTTCTTATGTGAAAATGTTTGTAAAACAGACACAAGGATAGAGTCTCACCCTTCTATTTTTTGCTTTTGTCGATTTATATCTCATTTAATTACCTTTATATTTTTAAATCCTCTTTTTGAAAAAGCAATCCACCTACAAGAACGAGAGTGATGATCTCCGGAAACCTTATGACTTATTAAATTTAAACTGCAAGATGCAAATTATATAACTACACGAAGAACTTGTAAAAACATGAACTGACTTGACTAATGGCTCCAAAATAGCTGTTGAGGCCTACTGTGTAATTTGTTTTTAGGAAGTATTTTTAAAAGGCACATCACCTCTGTGATAAGATCTTTACAGCCATTATAGTTTATATAAGTACATGGAAAAATGTTAAAAAGAAACCAGTCTCGCAAAACTCTCACTAGTGGACATAGAGCTTACAATGAGAATATTCCTATAACCTCCTGCAGCATTCAGTCCTCAGTGTGTATATTAGACTCCACCTAAAAAGATGCTACATACATACAATATTGCAGGTCTCATTAATACAGAGTCCTATCCTGCAGATAACTAATAGTTCTACTGATATATGGAACTACTAGTTTACGTAAAGTCACTCATATGCATTAAGCATTAGTAGGAGCTGTCTTTCTTTATTTACATGTATGTCTTCAAGGAAAATAAGAATCATGATTTACAAAATGTCCTTACAACCACCACCACTTTCCATTATTAAAATGGAAAGTATTTAAAAGTCTACGTTACTTTTTGTCATTGATGCTATTAGCTTACTTTCTGCATTTCAATCAGCTGGCACAATAAAAATAGACTTGTCTTCATCACTTTTGTGAAGTCAGTTTCTAATCAATTTAACTTTCCGGTTGTCATGCACAATGCCACAATCTCTGGTTTGAAAATATGATGGGGAAAAGTGTATTTCTTTAAAATAACTGTTTCTATAGGATTTATGTCCCTGGATGCTTTACTAATCTCCACTTTTGTAAAAGCTTACTTTTTACAAAACCTAAAGTTTGAACTAATTTGACTGACAGTATCTCTTATTTCTAAGTTTAATTGATTTTATTTGGACTAATAATTTGACAATGTTCATTTTAAAACCAAGTTGATTTAAGACATATGAATACAAAAGAGTATCAAAAGCACTCCTTACAAAAAGGACACATGCCAACATAATTTACTACCTTTACTCTCTCCTCCCTCCAGCCACTGATAAAATAAATAAATAGTCTCATTTTAATAGCATGTAAAGAAGGGGAGGACGGGCGGGAGAATACAACCAGCCTGCTACCTTTTGTGCCAAGTTTTAGTCAGGAGTGAATTATGATGGCAGAATTATAAATCCTAAGAGATAAAGTTTCCACTACAAATTTTTAAGTATAAAAGCACCAGCATGTACCACTAAAATGTCAGGCGTCAAACTACTACGGTCTGAATCGGACTACCACGGACTCATTGTGCGGCCTTGGGTGAGTCACTTAGCCTCTCTACCTTAGCTTCCCTACCTAAGAGACAGAGTTGGTAATACAACAGCAAGCCTGCTGTGGCAGTGAAGTTAACTATCTTAGAAAGATGGTACCAAACTTTGAACATGTAAAGTTCTATATATTTTACAGAGTCCTTAAAATTAAATAAATGATTTCATAAACTTCTGGGGCTCAAAGGATTAGATGGTCTATTTACCCTCATACAAGCATTTAAAAGTCAGTCTATTTGTAAATAGCTTGCAACAGCCCATGTAGAAACCATGCAGAAATGTTTGAATTTATGCTCTCATTAACCCTCTGGATGCCTATTGGCATCCTTCCACTGCACTACTTGGCTAGCAACATGGGGAAAATGTATAGCTGGTGCTTTCAAAAGCAGTTTTAAAGATCATGAGAGTTACCAGCTTTAGTTCCAGTGTTGCGGGTTGTCAATTCCCACTCTAAAGTCAGTAGGTAGCAGACCTGTTCCCAAAGGAGAGGAGGATGTGCAAGAGGAAATACACTGAGGGCCTGCCCTTGCTGCAACCGAATATGGAGTCACAACCTTAACTCACTTTTGTCTCAACTTGAGGCAAAACACACTCTTCTTTATATGTTGTAACTTGAAGTATTAGTAACCTTATAGCAGCTTCGGGCCATACCTTTCTGCTCATAAACCACATAAACAGGTAGATTACTTTCGATGTGTTAAAATGCAGGAGCACCAAATTGTTAAGACATGTTAATGAAAAAAAATATACTGAAAACATATGTGAATTAGCTTCCTGGCTTTCACTGAACATAGCATGTAATATAGTCAGCTATGGAAGCACTGTGATAGGGCGTTAAACACCGCTCAGAGAACATTTGGTGTCACCCAGCAGGGACCACTCTATAGATGCTGTTTGGCAGCACTTCAGCTGCAAGAAACAATTCAATACTAATTTTTCCACAATGCAGACCACTCTGCCTGTTTGTTTCAGAGTGGTGTTTAAAAGAAAAAAAATAAATGCATACAAGAGGATTGCCTAGCAGAAGGGTGAACGGGTGGCCTTTTTGAGTTTGGGAAATCTTTTTAGAACTGCTTTTTCCATTGCATAAGGACAAAATCAAAAATATACCATACGAGTCAGTGAACTATAGGCTCGTCTGGAGACACTAGTTCAAAATAACCTTTAGGTCACATGTGAAGTGATGTTAGTGGTATCAATCTAATCCTCAACGTGCATTAATCCAGAAAATAAAGCCACAGTTTAATACAATTACAAATACTGAAGGCAAGGGAGGAACCAGACTGGTGGTGTAGGCCAAGACTGAGGACACGTGGTCAGCTGTTTGGGGAAGCACAAAAAGAGATTTGCTCTAGCTTTTGAGACTCTTCAGTGCCATCATCAGACTTTCATGAATAAAATTTAATGAAATTTTAATAAAAATGAAACCAATATTTTCCCCATGATAGTAACCCTATTACACATACCTGTTTAAAGTAATACATTGGCAGTTAAATTAGTCAATATTATAAAATTACTGAACAGGAAACTAATCTCGCTCAGCTACTAATAGTTTATTAAAGTGATGCTATACATTTCAATGTATGAGAAAAAATAGAGTCCTGAGTGTTTTCTAACAGAACTTAGACTAATTTGAATCTTTCAGCATATTTTTTTATTCTGAATAATACGACTTTTAAAATCTAATTGTTTCCAAGTCTTCACCTGCATTCAAGTGCTAAGCAGAAATCAGCTCTTACAAATTTAGGCCCTGATCCAGCAATGGGGCTTCAAGTGCAGGGGTCTGTCTGTACAAAGCAGCTTGCAGGATGGGAACCTTTACTTTCACCTAGTACTTACTGATATTTAAAAGTTGCCGTCAGCTTTTGCACAAGACTGACTGTAGTGGGAGTCCCTCATAAAGATCAATGGCTGGATCTGGCATCAGCGGACTCTACCTGCCTTGCCCAAATATTGCAAAAGATGTCTGCTCTTGCTGAGAGAGGAACACTGTTCCCAGAGAGAAACAGATACAGGAAGAGGTAGTTCTAAAAATAGTTTTGAAAGTCCTTTTAACATATATGTAAAGTCTTAAAATAAAATAGGTTAGATTTAGCTAATATTTTACTAAAGGCATTGCACAGCTTATTGCCTCCATAGCCGCTAGGCCACAGATACTGCACAATGGAGGCTGCTTCTTACTGAGGTAGCTTTTACCTCCTAAGGTCAAAAGCATAGCCCGTCAATGGTGACATAAGCCCACTTTCTTCACAAGTTAGTTTGACAACAAAACTGCCCTATGGCTACTTGGCTTACACAAGTGTTGGCGATAAAGGCGAAGCCCAGTAGTTTTGGTACCGAGTTGTGAATCCCCCAGCTTGTCAAAATGAGGAAAGTTCTTTCCTGGCTAACAATCCGTTAGTCAGAGAGGGGTTTGTAACTGGGCCACAAAGCATCTTCCCCTGGCTGTCCACTGCTTGACAGAGTTTACCCAGAGTGTAGTAAGGGGGATCTTTGGCCATATATTCCCCTTAAAGTTACACTCGGAGAGAGGATGGGTTTTTTGGTTTTGTCCAACAAGAAAGTTATATGAACACAGATGAAACAGGCCAACGACTAACATGGATTCTAATTTGGCAGTCTGAGAGTTGGTTAAATCTCAAGCAATAGGTGGTAGCCTGGTTAAAAAATGACATGTATTTACAACCCTGAAAGTGAGTTTATAATATTATTTTGTGATGTAATTTACTTTTAAGGTAAGCATCCAGTTCTACTGCATTGAATATCTGGTATTCAAAAAGGTATTTGACTGGCATATGTAATGGGCTCATTAAGAGATACTCTTTTCCTCTATGGCTAGTCAAAACAGCAAGCCGAGTAATTTTGGGCAACATCCCTTTAAAAAAGGGGGGGAGGGGAAGAGGATTTTGGAAACAGAAGATTCTGAGGCAAGAAAACTGAAATGCAGTGATGGCAGGTTTTCCCTTGGGAGGAGGAGAGAGAAAGCAGCAAGTGATGGAACAGAAACAGGGGAGGAAAGGACAAGTGTGAGAGACAAACAGTGTAAGGGAAGGGGGCTAAAAAAGGGAGCTAAAAAAATTATTCTTCAGAACAAAAAATGAAACAAGAAGAATGTGAGCAGAAAAGGAGAGTGAAAATTCCACCTAAAGAGAAGAGTGAGCAGTTTATTATCTCTCTGCAGAGAGTGTATGACATGTTCAAACTGCTACCTTTGTTTAACTTCACTGGGAGAAAATTTTCTCCCAATAACCTTATTCTTGTCTCTAAACTAAAAATTTAATGTAGCAAGGGTATATAGGTGCAGGGGCAATACAGTCGGCACTCTGATACTTCATTTAATACAGTGCAATCCTTTCAGGGCAGTGAATAACAACATCTGGTACCAGAGTAGGTGACTTTGGGCTACCCACGTAGTATACATTAGCTAAGGAAAATTTCTAGAAATAAAGTACGATGATGTTTTTTGGAAATACAGCACAGAATTAAGACTTTCAATAAGGTTAAGTTTCATATCCTAAAAGCATTTATGTTACATTACATAGAAACTTTTGAAAAATGAACAATACTTAGTAAGTTTTAGCCAGTCATTTGTTTTATATTATAACAGTCCCATGCTGGAAAGACAGACTATCAGTGATCATCATTTATATTGTGGTAGTGCCCAAAGCTCCAGTCAGGATCAGGGTCCCAATGAACTAGGCATTGTTCAAACTCTCAGGAAAAGAGAGCCCCTTCCCCAAAAAGCTTACATTCTAAAAGACATAACACACATGAAGAATAGGGAGTAAACGGATGCAGAACTTAAATTATCAAAGTGATACCTGGCACAAACCTTAGGGCTTGTCTGCATAGGGAAATACTCCAGCGTAGCTATAGTGGAAGAATTATTCTGGAATAAAGTCACTTTCATTTTAGAATACAGCATCCACACAGGGAGTTAAACCAGTATAGACACAGCAGAATACTTCTAATTATTGCACTATAGCTATTCTGGTCAATTTCCCCATGTACACAAGCCCGGTGTTTCTTTTTAAATGGGGTTGGGGGTGAGAATTAGTACGGCCAAACAAATGCAAAGGCAAAAGGAAGGGGAAGAAGAAGGGAGAGGAAAGGAGGAAGAGTGTATGGAAAGCAGGGACAACAAAGCAGAAAGCAGAGGTATTAAGGGAGAAAAGCAGAAGGAGTCTGAGGCAAAACCATTGGCAAAAAAAAGTGTCCCAAAATCAAGTTGTAAGAATCATAGAATCTCAGGGTTGGAAGGGACCTCAGGAGGTCATCTAGTCCAATGCAGGACCAATGAAGCTGACATCACAGACTAAGAGTTTGGAAGATGCCCCACTACCCCTAGCTCCTACTAGGGTTGAGGAGGGCCTTCACTTCTCGTGGCTGGTTCTGCTCCTGGGAGCTCCTCCTCTTCTCTCTAGGCTTTATGACTGGGGAAAGGCTGCAATACCCCCTCTTCAGTTCCTGCTGTGCATAGTGTATATTTGTTGGTGATTAAATTTTCAGTCCATTTCAGTCTATTTGGCAAAGGAAATAAAGTGCAGGGATTCTCCTTATACTCCTATTTGCTAGATTTCAATCCTAAATATGTAATAGCAGTGCAGTGAAGAAAGAGAAAACCAAGAGAATTAGCCATCCATTCACCTCAACAAAATGGATAACTGGCCTAAGTATTGCGTTTCTGCCTCTCTGTGCATAAGATGCAAAATCAGGTAGGCTAGTAATTCACTCATATGTTTCATTTAGTAGAATCTATGAAATTATACTCTCACATCAGAGCCTACATACCATCATTTCTTGCTGTCTACACTACCATCGCAGTTTAAATACACAAACTGACTAGTCTGTTCAGCAAACAGATTACGTATCAGAGACTCTGCCTGCACCTGTAGTTTCTGATTATGTACTTTTGTTTATCAGTTCTGTAACTATTTGTGTGCCCACAATGTAAACTTGTAAATTTCAGTTTCTCATATGAAGGCATTATTCTGCCTTTTAACAAACATGCACAATCCACTGAAGTCAACAGGAGCTGCACATATCTTCTTGAGCAGACTTAGCCCCAAGATACAAGGATATATAGGGTACAGCCTTGCAAGGCTGCAAGTATTCTTAATTCCTTGACTTCAGTGGAAGTTGAGTGCACCCAGAATATGACAGGCTTGAGCCCATTTTATACCACTTGCTTTGGATTTGTCCCTCTGAAGACATAAAAGGTATTCCACTGCCTGATGACTCCTCTCCCAGGTTTTACCCAACTGGAGGATAATTTCCTTTCCTCCAGCACAGTGCGAGATGATGAGCAAAGTTCATTTAATTAACTTGACAGTGTGTGTTGGGAAGCAGAGGAATTGGGTGGCTCAAGGGATTTATGGTGGCTTTCAGTTTCCTTTTGTCTCAATGTCACTGTTTCTAATATGGCTCAGTCTGAGAAACTAAAAGTGAATGCTATGCAATGATGGTTTGCTGGCCCAACAAACAAATTTATAATTTAAATCCAGCTCTCAGAGAGCTACATTAAAAACATCCCACTACATTGGATACTCTTGTTTGGAGTGTCAAGATTTAATAAACCTGCAGAGGAAATAGACCTTTCAGTCCTTAGTGGCAGTTTTGCCAGATCAGAAATGAGGCACATTGCAGGGCAGTCCATTGCCCCTGCCTGGGCTGCATCTGTTTTATAAGTAGCAAACAACCTCTAGGTTCCAGGGCTGTCAATCTGAGAACCACACTTGCCCAGAAAAAAAACCAAAAAAGCGTTTAAAAGGATGTATGGACTATGGACTTTTTTGTCTAACTGACGGCACATTATTTGATTCTCCTTATCACTTTAGCTTTCCAATACCTGAACTTGCTGTTCTTGTCTGTAATTAAGAGTAAAGTGCTACCTCTGGTGAGAAATATGGTGCACTTCTACCAGTTCTGTTCCTCCCCTGTTGTCTTGACTTCTCTTCCTTTTGCCTTTCTCACTTGACCATGTGCCACATACCATTCCCATAAACCATTCAGGATGTAGTATAAATACATAAATAAACAAACCTATGAATCCCTTTAAAGCCCTGGCCTGGGATAAGGAAGTAGAAGGTGCTAGATTCAATTATCACATCTCATTAAGAACTTCCCTTGAAAATAGTTAGTTCTCAGTGTAATTGAATACATTAGCTAGTTATTTGTAGTATTTTTTAAAGTAATGTATAAACCTCAGAAATAATCATATTACATTTTTAGGCCAAAAAGTGAATGGTTAAATTTTGGCAAGCCTGCATGTCCTGTCCCAAGCGCAAGCAATGATGTCATGACACACAGTATGGCCAGTGTCTTCCTGCACAGATCATCCTCATGACAAAAAAAAAAAAAAAAAGCAATCAGTTGTTTATTACATCTAGGAGAAAGCAGTCAGTAATGTGCAATAGACAAAGTTACTCTGAAAATGAGACAAGTCTAATTCTAAAGGGCAACCTTAAAGCTTGAATATTTTCAGTATTCACAGTAAGGACAGTGATGATGTATTGCTCTTATTTTCAGTGGTGAGTGGGATCAGTGTATCTGATACAATAAAACCAGCTGCAAAACATGCCAATGCAAAGTTAATATTCCACTTTAAACTGTTATTTGAAACATTTCAAGAGGATTGCTAGTCATATTTGCAAAGTTTGGGATGTGTGTCTACTGCAGGGGTAAGCAACCTATGGCACGCATGCCGAAGGCAGCACGCCAGCTGATTTTCAGTGGCACTCACAGTGCCCGGGTCCTGGCCACTTGTCCGGGGGGCTCTGCATTTTAATTTAATTTTAAATGAACCTTCTTAAACATTTTAAAAGCTTTATTTACTTTACATACAACCATAGTTTAGTTATATATTATAGACTTATAGAAAGAGACCTTCTAAAAACGTTAAAATGTATTACTGGCACACGAAACCTTAAACAAGACTGAATAAATGAAGACTCGGCACAGCACTTCTGAAAGGTTGCTGACCCCTGCTCTACTGTTTCTAGGACCAAGTTTCTTCAAGGTCAGCACCCCATAGCATAATTGCTACAGACTTTCATAAAGCAACTTTGACACTCCTAATCAGAGTGTCATACTATTTGCTTCCCAGCCAACTTAATGCCATGAATAAGCTACAGGTGGCGGGTGGAGGAGCTAAGGCCAGTTTATTTCTGAGTGAGATCAGCCACACAAGGGTTTAATGTGCTACATCTTCACACTTTCAGTTAATTTGCCTTAATTTTCCTGAGTGTCCCCATATAGACAAGCCCTGAAACTAACTTAATTATCTTGACACAGAACAACAAACAACGCTACACACAAACACATCCTCATTTTCTGACCTTTTCCATTTAATTACTTCCTGTGACGACTTCTGGCCTTGGGGGTATGCATCATGCTCAATGAAAGTAGCATTAAATATAACTGATTTTTGTACATGCAAATTCTGATGGAATCTTATATTCTTCCCAGTGAAACCCGTAAACACATCACCAGCAACATGTAATAATAAATTAACATCTGTACCGAACATAGAATCAACTAACCTATATTCTTCAATTGTATAGACCATTATAGTACTTGCTGATATTTAAAAGCTGCCATCAGCTTTTGCACAAGACTGACTTTAGTGGGAGTCCCTCATAAAGATCAATGGCTGGATTTGGCATAGACAATTATAATGGAATGGCCCAGAGGAACATGGAATTTGACATTTTTTTTTAATGTCTCTTAGCTTCAACTCACTCAACATTACAACTTAATTAGGTTTAAGTTTTATTAAATATTCACAAGCCCGTTAACACCAACATGGATTAGAAGTACTGTGGTGATATGCTCATAGTGTACTCAGTGAAACTAGAATAAGCAAATCAGAGCCGGATATCAAGGGCAAATAGAAGAGCTTATTACCACTGTTCGGAGAGCTTGAGGAAATTGATCAGCACACCGGTCCTTACTTCTTTTTACTGAAGTGAAAAACAGTGTACAAGTCATTACTTCAGCAACACTATCCATCAATTTGGGATAGGAGGTGAAGAATTACTTATAAAGGAAATTACAGAGAATATTGAAGCAAGTCATAATGTAAACTGCCTGAATTGTACTGCAGCAATCCGAGCTTCACTAGGAAAACATGATTACTCTTGCAAATACTTGCTCAGGATGTTTAATGATGGTAAGTGGTCAGGTCCTCTGTTTTACATTTGACCTGAAAGACAGGACCTCCAACAGCCATGATGACAATTAGCACTTTACTGGGAAATTGGTTCAATAGTTACCCAGACTAAAGAGCGCTGCCCACTGAGTCACCAGTACCACTTCCTCTCGCCCATGAGATTTTCTTGTAAATCACACATTTAAGTAATGGCCAGGGACAGCTTTGCTTGGTTAAACTGTGAAGATCCCAGGGCAAGCTGGTGTGGCATCCTTCCCATTCCCCCCTCAAAATAAAATAAGTCATGAGTTAGTTTCCTTTTTAAAAACATGACAGAAATGCAAGTATAAGCAGTGAAACAGTTAAAGGGAAAAATGATTCTAAAACAAATCAAAATGAACTACTGAAAATCAAAGCATCAGATTTCTGAACAGAATGCTCTCAATTTTCTAACATGCTGTTTTAAATCAACATCCATCCTGGCTGCAACCCCCAAATGCACTTAGAATATTCTGTCATCTAATACCATAAAAAGTAAAATATTGTTTAACTAGATAAAAGAGCATAAATAAATACATAACCACTAACTACCTTAATCCACTTTAAACCAGGAAGTTAATTTCTCCACTACAGACTAACTATGCTTAGACATGGCCTAGCAGACTGGAAAGTGTGGCAACCATTATTTGTAATACTACTAAAAAAACCAAACCACCCTACAGTTTGTTTGTTTTAAACCTAGCTTTATTAGTGGAGAAAATCCATATGATAAACTGGACTATTATTTGGAAGACTTGTCATAGTCTGCTAGACTTCAACATAATTTATCACAATTTCATAAACTATGCAGATATTTTACGGCTTCTCCATTGAGAAATGCCAAAAAATATAATCCCTCTTAACACCTGGGTTGAAGTTAAAAGCCATTTCCTTCATCACTCTGCAACAACCTGATTTAGTGTGGGTTTGGTTTTTAGCGATAGTGATAACACAGTACACGCCACTGAACCACCATTTCTATTGTAAATAGGAATAAAGCTGCATATTTTTTACAATGTTTTAAAATACCTGCAGTAATCATTGTAAGTATGGGTCTAATGCCAAATACTGAAGCATATACCTGTTTTATAGATTGAGACTCATTTTTCTGTCTGTCAAACCCAGAAAAAGATAGCCAGGACCAATGTTTTGGTGAGTACATCTCTTAAATAGGTTTCTGTAATATTGTGATAACATCTTTGTTAATTTATTTTTGAGACCAGTCCTCTCAATAATTATGAAAAAAATGCAAACATGGTGTCCCCAGCATTTACCCACAAAACGATCTTGTAGAAGTATTAATCTATTTATTTGCAAATACTGTTAACACTGACAGGTTTAACTGAAGAACACTTACAAGAAAAAAGCATTACAATATTGGTGGATTTCAGCTCTTTCTATTCTATTGCTATTGAAACAGAAATGTCATGCTAACAGTCTGAGTTGTATATTAAATATCTTGTGCATTTTATTGATGACTAGTACCATATTTCACTGGAGGAAGGTTACATACCTAAGACATGATCCTGCAAACACGAAAAAACATGTTCTTTATGTTTATTTAAACATGCATGTAAGTGACTGCAGAATCGGAGCCATTATTATAATTGCCACAATGGAACAGCTGAATAAGTTATACCACAATTACTTTTTTCTTCAAACATGTCAAATCAAGATTTCTGGACAAAATGTGAGGGCATGGGTCTGAAGAGCTCATTACTAAATATGCATACAAAGACTGTAACCAGCAGAGGATAATGCACTTTTAATAGGCATTTCCCCACACCAATTACTTTTAAGCAGGGTCCAGTGTTATTTTATGGTTTGACATTTAACCTTTTATTCATGTTTACTACCATTCCTTGAATAGGACGTGCAAGGTTCATTAGTTGCAATAGGTGTATAGGCAGTGGAATCCCCTAGTCAAGTGTGGATACTGCGTTCCTGCATAAATCTTCACACCAACCAAAAGGCAGGAACTGCTCTTCCGAGTGCGTTGACGATCATCCGAATTAGGGGCAACAGTAACAATATCCTCCCCACGTCTGCGAGATTACACCTTCGACATCGACCGCCCCTCGCCTGTGCTGCAAAACTGAGTCACTTCCCCTTCCCCTTCAGCGCAGCGCATGGAGGAGGGGGTGGTCTGGGGCCCACAAGTGGGTTTTTTTTCCCCCCCAAGAAGGAGAGTTTCCCAGCCTGGCAAAGTCTCTCCCCGCCAGGCCCTGCGGGCAGCAGCCGCGCACCAGGCAGCCGGAGCGCGTGAATGGGACAGGCTGAAGGTTACCGGATTTATGAATGCCAGGATCATGTGACAATAACGGGAACCGTCTTATTCACAAACAGCCGCCGCCGCCGCCGCGCCACGGGCTGAGCCGGCCCACGGGGCAGGGAGAGGCGAGCTCTGCCCCTGCCCGCCGCCAGCCGTGCACCCTGCCCGGCGGGGGAGGCAGAGCCGAGTCCCAGCCGCCTTCACGCCAGGGCAGGCTCCGCGCGAGTGTCCCAGCCCCCGCCCGCAGGCCAGGCACGCTCCGCCGGGCGCCCCGCACCTCCCCGCCACCCCGTTTGCACGGGACCTTCCCCCAGGCCCACGCCGCGGCTGGGTCCCCGCGGCAGCCCCGCCGGGCGGCTCCACCAGCGGCCAGCCCCGCCCGCCGGGCCGGGCCCTCGCCCGCCCGGACAGGGTATTTTTTTTTTTTATGAATGAAAATGTGGTATGCAAATGAGGGCGATTCAAGAAAAGAGAAATGGCGGATGTGAGCGCTGCAGCGCGCACACCCCGGGGGAGGGGAGGGGACTGGCGGGGGGCTTCCGAGAGCCAGGCTGGGCAAGCGGGGAGCAGTCGGGCAGAGCCCGGGGGGGAGCAGGGTTAGCAGGACCGTTCATACAGCCGAGGCACAGACAACAACACTGGGCCTCCCTGGCCGCGGGACCTTCCTGCCCCCTCCCCCCAGCAACAAAGGCTGCACAGACACGCACCGTGCACCCAATGCACACAGCAGGGGCCCTGCAACCAGCCAAGGGAGCGGGCTGGGCATGGCTGCAGGGAGCAGCAGGCACGCACCGCCCCCGCTGGCCCGGCCCGGCCCGGGGTACCCCCCGCCGCAGCCCTTCCACGCACAAGTGCCGCAACTTTGCCCTCCCCCAGGTGTTTATCCCCCGTCACTTACTCGTCTGGGTGGGTTTCCTCGGTCATTTTCTCCCCCTCTAGGCTCATCCCCCGCCGCGGGCAGCCGGGCTGCGCCTCCGCATCTTCCTGGGCTTCACATTGCGGGGGAGGCCGCCTGGCTGCGGGCGGGGGCCTGGCTCGGGGCGGGGGTGCTGGCCCGGTCAGCGGGCGGCGGCAGCAGGAGCAGCAGCGGCGGCGCCCGGGTGCAGCCGGCGGCCCCGCGCGAGCCCCATCCCCGCCTCGGTCACTCCATGGCCGAGGCGCGCCGCCGCCGACGGCAGGAGGAAACTGGGTGGAAGCGATGACGTGATCGGGCAGCCCCGCCGCTGCCAAAGCCGCCGCCGCCGCGCGGCAGCCTCCAGTCCCGCCGGAGCGCGGGGACGGCGGAGCCCGAGCGAGCCGGGGAGGGGAGGAGACGCGTCTGCGAAGTAGGACCTCCCCCTACCTCCTCCTCCTTCTCCGGCCGGCCGGGCCCAGGCGTGCACGGGGCGGCGCTGCGCCAGACCCCCGCCCGCTGCCTCTGCCCCCCGTAGCCCTGGCCGGGCCTCTCCCGCTGCGTGGGCTCCCCCCCCACCCGTGTAACCCCGGCCGGGCCCCTCCCGCTGCGTGGGCTCTCCCCTCCCACCCGTGTAGCCCCGGCCGGGCCCCTCCCGCTGCGTGGGCTCCCCCCCACCCGTGTAGCCCCGGCCGGGCCTCTCCCGCCCCCACCCGTGTAACCCCGGCCGGGCCCCTCCCGCTGCGTGGGCTCTCCCGCCCCCACCCGTGTAACCCCGGCCGGGCCCCTCCCGCTGCGTGGGCTCTCCCCCCCCACCCGTGTAACCCCGGCCGGGCCCCTCCCGCTGCGTGGGCTCTCCCCCCCCACCCGTGTAACCCCGGCCGGGCCCCTCCCGCTGCGTGGGCTCTCCCCACCCCACCCGTGTAACCCCGGCCGGGCCCCTCCCGCTGCGTGGGCTCTCCCCCCCCCCACCCGTGTAACCCCGGCCGGGCCCCTCCCGCTGCGTGGGCTCTCCCCCCCCCACCCGTGTAACCCCGGCCGGGCCCCTCCCGCTGCGTGGGCTCTCCCCCCCCCACCCGTGTAACCCCGGCCGGGCCCCTCCCGCTGCGTGGGCTCTCCCCCCCCCACCCGTGTAACCCCGGCCGGGCCCCTCCCGCTGCGTGGGCTCTCCCCCCCCCACCCGTGTAACCCCGGCCGGGCCCCTCCCGCTGCGTGGGCTCTCCCCCCCCACCCGTGTAACCCCGGCCGGGCCCCTCCCGCTGCGTGGGCTCGCCCCCCCCCCCGGTGTAACCCCGGCCGGGCCCCTCCCGCTGCGTGGGCTCTCCCCCCCCACCCGTGTAACCCCGGCCGGGCCCCTCCTGCTGCGTGGGCTCCCCCCCACCCGTGTAACCCCAGCTGCGCCCCTCCCGCTGCGTGGGCTCCCCCTCCCCCACTAGTGTAACGCTAAGCAGGCCCCTGCCACTGTGTGGGTTTCTCTCCCACCCATGTAATGCGGACTGGGCCCCTCCTGCTGCATGGGCTCCTCCCCCACCCGTGTAACCCCGGCCAGGCCCCTGCCACTGCGTGGGTTTCTCCCGCACCCATGCCAGCCAGGCCCCTCCTGCTGCATAGGATTCCCCATGTAACCCCAGCCCTCAGTACTGTCTGGGGTCCCCCAAATAACCGCAGCGGAGTCCCTCCATGCTGCATGGGATCCCCCTGTGTAACAGCTGGGGTCAGGGGCCCTCTGGGCTGCATGGATCCCCCCATGTAACCTCAGCTGGGCCCTTCTGTGCTGCACGGGATCCCCCATGTAACCTTAGCTGAGTCCCTCAATGCTGCATGGGATCCCCTGTATAACCTTAGCTGGGCCCTTCTGTGCTGCATGCAATCCCCCTGTATCTCCAGCACCCTGTACAGCATGGGATCCATCCGAGATAATCCCAGCCTGGCCCCTCTGTACTGCACAGGATCTCCCCATGTAACCTTGCCTGGGTCCCTCCTTGCTGCAGGGGATCTCCCCATGTAACCTTGCCTGGGTCCCTCCTTGCTGCAGGGGATCTCCCGTGTAACCTCGCCTGGGTCCCTCCGTGCTGCAGGGGATTCCCCCCGTGTAACCTCGCCCAGGTCTCCCTCCATGCTGCAGGGGATCCCGTGTGTAACCTCAGGTGGGTTCCTCTGTGCTGCATGGGATTTCTCATTAACCTCTGCTGGGCCTCTCCATGCTGCATGAGATGCTCATGAACTCCAGCTGGGGCATTCTGTGCTGCATGGGATCCCCCTGTAGCCCCAGCCCCCTATGTCGCATGGGACCTCCCCCTCCCCCTGATTATCCCAACCTGGCCGCTCTGTGCTGCATGGGATCCTCCAGACAACTTCAGCTCTAAGGACTGTATGGGATCCCCCAGATGAACCCTCCCCATTCTGCATGGGATCCCCCATATAAGCCCAGCCCCCTGTTCTGCATTGGGTCCCCCATAGAATTCCGGCACCTCAGTAAAGCATGAGATCCTTTACATAACCCTAGTCCCTTAGTAATGTATCAGATCCCCCAAATAACCCTAGCACCTTGATCAAATAACCCTATCACATTGCATCCCCCATATGGCCCCATCTCCTCAGTACTGCATCAGATCCCCAGATAACCCCAGCCCCTCAGTAATGTATTGGATCCCCCCTTGTTACCCCAGCCACTCAGTAGTGGTTCTGCCTCCCATACAATCCCATCTGTCTCAAAAATGCATCTGCTTCTGTATAAATCCAGCCTCTTGATGCATCTGATACCCCATATAACTCAACCCCACAATATAACCCTGGCCCCTCAATAATGCAACTACCCCTACAATACAACTGCCCAACCTTCTCAATAATGCATCTGATCCCCATGTAACTCAACCCCGCAATATAACCCTGGCCCCCTCAATAACGCATCTGATCCCTCGTGAAACCCAAGTCCCCAGGAATACATCTGCCCCTATATAACCACAGGTCTGTCTCAAAAATGCATCTGCCTTCATATAACCCCATACCCTTCAATAATGCATCTGATACCCCATATAATCCAAGCTCCTAAGGACACATCTCTCTTACAACCCCATTCTCTGGAGCCTCAGACCTTACTCTTATTTTAAAGGATAATATCTATAACTGCCCCCCCCCACACAAACACACACAGCCTTAGGGTCTTTGTAGGAATTTCTTCCACACCCATGAGTTTCAAAGCAGTTAAAAGGCGCACCTTTTATTTCCCTTTCCCAAATGCCTCTACTCGGAGCTGCCAGATATGAATGGAGAAGGCCCTTGCTCCTGCCCACCAAATGCAAAGGCCATTCATGCAAATAGAGCTGGAGCAGGGATTCTGTCCTCAGCTCACCCCCTTGTGCTCAGGGACTGCAGCATGTGCTACAGCTCTAGGCAGCTGAGCGCATGCTGGGACACACTGGGAAGTGGTAGTGTGGGAGATAAGGGATTTTTTTTTCACTTTCTTTGATTCTAGGGTTGTAAATCAAATCCCTTCATGTTAGTTTCATGCATTTGATTTGTTTTTGCATTTTTCATTGATTTTTGTCTTGTTTTCTGTTTGCCGTCATTTCACTGCACGCAGAGCTCTTTACTGTGGTGCCAGGTGGTTTGGTAGAGTTCAACACACTCTCCCCCAAGCAGCGTCATGCTTTATAATAATAGTAATGCTTGGCACTTATCTTCACACAAGTCTGTAAGCTGCATTGGATGATACTGGCATTGTAAAATAATGAATAATAATGTTATATATTTATATTACTTCCATATTTTCAGCACTATGTAAATATAGCACCTTATTACAGCAGATCCTCTATTTTACAAACAATTGGGGATTGAGGAGCTCATAAAACTGAATATCTCACAATTACAGTAGGCATGGTGCATAAGTTCCAGTGCATCACTTTCTTGCTGTTTTATAAACCACTGCAAATCGATTTCCAATGCATTTGAAGGCATCACAATGTGAGGGATGTTAACTTGTTCTTCATCAACATCACGTTTGTTCTGTATTTTGTTTCTTCCTGTTTGGAAAAATAGTTCATATCACTGGTTGTTTGTAAGATTGTTGTTTGTAAACTTGAAGTTCTACTGTATTTCCAAGTATCAGAGGGATAGCCGTGTTAGTCTGTATCTACAAAAACAACGAGGAGTCCGGTGGCACCTGAAGAAGTGGGTTTTTTACCCATGAAAATTTATGCCCAAATAAAGCTGTTAGTCTTTAGGGTGCCTCCGGACTCATTGTTTTTGTATTTCTGAGGGTCTCAAAGCACTTTACAGAATAAAGTACTTACCCCATGGCATATAGATCAAAACAAAAGCCTGTACTGTAAAAACTGGGGTATACACACTATAGTACAGACACAGTGTACTATAATGGCTCCTCCAGAAGCATTCCAACATGTTTTGCTTAACTTTTAATTCAAGAAACTTGTTCATACATCTAATTAGACAACAGCAAAGAGAAATTTCACTTTCTGTTCAGTCTCTCTTTCTTTTGCTGTTACTTGTTTTTGTAACTCACTTTATTGTACACTTATAATAATTATAAAGCACCTTTCCCAAAAGTGTATTCTAAAAAGATTTTTACACTGGGAAATACGGTAAGTCATGATTACTGTGTACTTTAAAGTGCACAGTATGAATGCTTATTATTGTGTAATACTTGAGGCCACTCCTGCAGACACTTGCTACCAGGCATGGTGCTTACGACCATGACTAGTCCTATTGGTTTCAATGGGACTACTCATGGTAGTAGGCATTATACCTGGCAAATGTCTGCAAGATCAGCCCCATAGTAAGGACGTATTATTCCCCAGTTCACTGACACCCTGACACACCTATATTATTGTTCCAATCTGCACTACGAGTTCTTGCAAGGCATGCAAGGCACTAAATAGTTCCATTGTAGCGTGGGTCTCAGTGAGCTTGAACTAAATACCAAGACACTGGCTAACCTTGTGTACCTGCACGCAGGGGATTAAAGGGATTAAGTCACCTCCTTCCTCCCCTGCACTGGCCGCCTGCATCACAGGTTATATTGTTGTGTAGACTAGCCTCTCCTGAGCACGTAAGTGGGCAGGGTCCGTATTGCTCTCCCATCCCCTCAACACACCAGCCAGCATAGCTAGCCAGCAAAGAGGGAAGCCACAGGAATAGATATGGTTGGTGGCAGATTACCTGCAGCAAGGGGGGAACTCTAGGGGCTCATATGTAACTCTTTCATCATAGTCTGGTCCTTGGTCTGCTCCTGGGGCAGCATAAATACATGCTGCCCCTTCCTCAGGACCTGGGGTAACCTCCCAGTCAAGCCTTAAATTATTGACTAGGTTTAACCATCCCATCAGGGTTTTTTTTAAAGTAAAGAAATAACCAGTTATTAGCTGTGTTTTACACCAGTACTCTGATTTCTTAACAGGAAAGGGGCTGATGAATGTCTGCGATAGGACTTGTCAGAGCACTGGGAAGCTGACTTGCAGATTTTCAGCTGTTAGCATGTGGCAAGGCCTCAACTCCACTATCCCTGAGGAGCCAGCTTTATGAAGACTGAAAGTGTGATGCCTGTTGTTGCTAGGAGCTGCAGCTGAATGCCCTGGGGGCCTGCAAGGTCATGCATGTCTGAGAGAGAGAAGCTGCAAGTAAAGGGGAGCTGCTTTTCCAGACCCAAAAGGACGGGAGAGAGGAGTGTGGCCCTGACCCACTGACAGGTGGGCGACACCTGGGAGAGGCAAGAAGGGTTACATGCCCCTCCCCAGACTCCTGGGGGCACATTAAGCAGGGAACCACAGTGTCGAAAAGAGCAGAATGTGGGGCCGCTGAGTCCCCCCCCCCCAGCCCCGCCCCCAGCCCTTCCATGCAGCCGCGTCGCCTGTCTGGGGTGTGTACAGCCCCAGCGGAGGACAGGGTTGGGGATGGTACAGCCACGCCAGAGGAGCTGCCGGCGGGGGGCCACCCGGTGGCCCCACATTCTGCTCCTTTAACTGCTGTGGTTCCTGGGGGAGCCCTGCAATTCAGAAATCCGTATCCGCTGAAATCAGTACCTGGTGCAGTGGGAGGATAGAGGCTACCCCCCAGGTAATGTGGGTCGGGGAGGGGATGGAGAGAGCATGGAGGCCCCGGGTTGAGGGTGGGGCAGGGAGGAGTCACGTGGGGAGGTCACGTGCCCCCCCCTCTTAGCTGGTGCCACTCTTTGTGTCCCTCCCATGAGTCGCCATCGGCAGACTAATCGCCAGCTACTCTCACCTGGCAACCTTCTTCCTTCCTTTCCTGTAGAAGAGGAGTTGTTGAGAGCTGCGTGCTATCGTTAGAGGTGAGGGACAAAAGAATGGGTCCTGTGTTCCCATAAAATCCCTCTCAAGTCATGGCCAAAGAAGCAATTTGCCCATCTTAGAAACAAAGAGCCATTTCCATGAGGCATTTTAATACTGTTGCCTCTTGGCCCAAGCAATTAGCCAATATTCAGTTCCTTGCCAGGTTAGGTATTCTAAAATCCTGTTTGTTTACACTGAATCTACACAAAGTCCTGTTTCACTGACTGCAGTAGGAACAAACAACAGGAGGCAGTTTCCTTTCACAGAAATCCACGCCTGCTTTCCAGCTGGTCCTGTGCCCCAAAACGCTCTGATACTGATGCTTCTCTCACTGTCCACTTGCTTTCTCCTAGCTTTTCCGCTTCTCACAGACATGCACAGCTACTGGGTTTTCAATCAGCCCCCAGGGAACTCCTTGCTCACATAACTCTGTTTCTGATTGGCTTTGCATGTGGTCTGGTCTCTTGGATGATGGCTATTGATTCAGCTTTCTTACTTCACAAAGAAGCCTGTTTGCTTTCTACTGTACATTTATCCTGGATTAAAGGTGGCTAACAGGGTCTGTGAGGTCTGAGCTATGTATCTTCTGGTAGCCAGCACCCTCCAGCATAACAGTATCTATGCAGGTCCGCTATGTTGTTTTTGGCTATATAGGCACTGACAAAAATGGTATCATTCTTTACGTGCGACTGAATGTCTGCAAATACATTGTGAAATCCTTTCCTAGCTCTGAAAACCCCCCCAGAAAAAAAGTCATTTCCCGTTTGCCCCTAACAAGCGAAAACCCAGTAAGTATAAGTATACATGAGGGACAAACACATGAGCAGCAGTAGAAACTGATTTTTGGACAATAAGATTTAATTGGTATAGTTCAATGACCCTTACAAAAGGTGATAATGAAAAACCAAAATTCCACCATAATTGATCAGTACGGGGAAAAAATATTTCTGTCCTGTCTAAGCTTTATTTCCAAGAAGGTTGTCTTTGGCTGCTGTCCTATGGAAACTCCTCATCTGCAGAGTCTACTTCTTATTCTAAATGGGAAATACCCCTTTTTAGCAGATACATTGAGCTTAATTTTAAAGGTACGTCAGATCAGTCTTAGGTAATTGTAAGTGGAAATCGTGGCACGTACATGTCTAACTACCTGATTGTGCTTGCAAATCTAAATGGTGTCATTTGTGCCAACAACTATTCACAATTGGAAGGTGTTTTTTTGAAAACTTGGCTCATTAGGCACTCCACAACCTTTCTTCCCCACAGGCAGAAGTTGATTAAATTTACAAGGTCTATTTCAAGTCGTGATTACACCAGTTTTGTCCTGGTTTAAGTCAACTTATTTCAGTTGGTTTACAGTGGTGTAAGTGAGCTAAGAATCAGATGATAGTGTCTAATACTTTAAAAGGAACAAAACAGTCCTTTAGCGATACTGTAGGAATCATTCACTTTGTTCTGTCAGTTCACCACATTGAAGTTAAAATTACTTTGTCACCATTTTTTTCCATGGTGCTGACTTTCGTTTTTGCTCTCTGACATTTGTAAATATCCTAGAAAACAAACTTACTTTCCTTAACGATTTGGTCCTTGTCCTATACGTAAAGCACTTCCCCCCCCCATGTTTCAAATGTTGCTGGGTTTACAAAGGCCATTAAATTCTATTACACCTTTTCATGCCAAAATGTCTTTGTACAGCAAAAGCACTGATGATGTCAGCAGAGTACTGAAAATAGTATTTGTTGGTAACTGCAGCAGGACCAGAATGAGTATAGAAGATGGAACTAAGACATGGCAGGGGTTATGTGGAGAAAATAGTATGAGATCACGTAATTAAAGACTATATCATAATTAGGCGTGGAAGTCTTAGACTTGTACGTATCTGTAAATGTCAATAAATATAATTTTACTGTACACACAAAAACCGAAGACAAATATTTCTATTGATGATAATAGAAATGTAAAGGTAGGTAAAGTAAGAAAAATGCTACTTGAGAACTTGTTGGAGTTTGACAAAGTTATTTACGTAATATATTTTGACATGTGGTGTTGACAAGATGTGTATTAATGGTCATAAAGCTTTAACTTTTTGAATGTTAATGGCATTAAGTAAATGTTTGAACCCCAATAATTTCCTGCAACTGTGAAAATTTAAATAGATAAAAACAAAAACATGCTTAAAAATAAAGTTCAATATCTGCTGAAGTTATCAAAATATAAAAATTGAATTCTGCTAAGCCTGGTCATAATTAAGGCTGCGAATCATTCATGGAGGTTACGGCTTCCATGACTTTCCGTGATCTCCGTGAATTTTGCAGCACTGGTGTGCTGACCCCAAGACCACCCCAGCAGCTGGGGAAGCCCCGCAGTCAGCTGCACCAACCGCTGCTCTGGCAGCCCCAGGTAGCTGGTCCCTGGCACTGCCCTGGAGCAGTGGTCCAGGACCAGCGGTGGCGAGGCCCTGGGCCATCCCTGCCCAGACCAGAGGCCGTGGTGGCAGGGCTCTGGCCACCCCCCACTCAGAGTGGCAGCAGCACTACGGGCTACCCCCCACCCGGACCGGCTGCGGCAGCGGGAGGGCCATGGGCTGCCCCCCCCCCAGCAGCAGCAGGGGGCCCCGTCCGATCCCCCTCAAGCAGCAGGAGGCCCTGGGTTGCCCCCAGTTGCAGCAGGGCCCCGGGCTGCCCTCCCCCAGCAGAAGCGTCACCCTGCGCTGCCCCTCCCCCAGCAGCAGTCTTCAGGAGCGCCCCCTCCCAGCAGGTAAGGTTTAGTCACAGGTATTTTTAGTAAAAGTCATGGACAGGTCACTGGGCCATGACTTTTTGTTTACTGCCCGTGACCTGTCCATGACTTTTACTAAAAATACCCATGACTAAAACGTAGCCTTATTCATGATGCATATGCACAAGGGGTCTGAATTAAGATTGTGGGGGCAACCTTAATTCTGGCATTTCCTAACTTTTCCATGCTTGACTTTGCAACTTTAATGTTCTTTTAATGTACTTCTTTTGTTTGTAATAAATACATAATGGTCAGATATGGACTCCTCTTAGACTTAAGAATTGGATTTTGTACCGTAACTCATTGTAAAAGTAATTTCCCCTAGATCTCAGATATGATCTCTGGTCTCACTATCAGAATAACTTGAGTGTTATTAACATAACTATTCTTTGAATTGTTTCCCCTGATATGCAACTTGAAATATACAGCTATTCAGTATACTTTTAATATTTATGAATACTAAATGATAGTTTTCTGGTATTTGAAGCTGCCATGCTGGTCCCATGGAGAATGACTTACAAACATCTGGCTTTTCTGAATGAAATTTCAGAACGATACAATGGTGGCTCTCAGCCATGGAAAAGATTGGATATTTTGAATGTCTCTCAGGGTTACAGGTTCTATTTGTATATCCCTCATTGTTGGTTGCATACAGTGTTACTTACTCACACAGAGAATGCAGTTTTCCCTGTGATGTGATCATTCCAGTACAGAAAATTAGCCACTGGTGAGAGTACTTTAAGACAGCAGTTTCAGCTTCGTGTCTAGCTGCATGATATGACTATTCCACATTCTATTTTTTAAGGAAAGTTTATGATGCAAAGTTATATTGTAACTGCTTTAAAGAATATAGTATATTCCAAACTGATCCTTTTTTACAGGAAAATGGAATTCACCAAACTTTGTTGTAGCATCAGCTGTCTCCTATAGTTGCTTTGGTTTAATGTGTCATCTTTTGCAATAATAAAGTTATTAGTTAAGTCTATAGTTAAGGTTATTTGCAGACTTCCATCTAACCTCCTACTTTTGTATACTCTTATCTTTCTTAGAAGTTCTTCTTTTGGGCTGAAACTTATTTAGGAGTCTATATATGAGTTTAGGCACCTGTCTTTAAACATCCAAGTTAAATATTCTGCTTTAAACGGCTTTGCCACTGACTCACTCTGTGACCTGGGATGAGTGAGGAATAAACCCAAATAGTCCTGAATCTATTCATCTGAATAGTGCAGTGTTTCTCAAACTGGGGTCACCACTTGTGTAGGGAAAGCCCCTGGCGGGCCGGTTTGTTTACCTGCCCCGTCTGCAGGTCCGGCCAATGGCAGCTCCCGCTGGCCGTGGTTCGTTGCTCTGGGCCAATGGGAGCTGCTGGAAGCGGCGCGGGTCGAGGGACATACTGGCTGCCGCTTCCAGCAGCTCCCATTGGCCTGCAGTGGCGAACTGCAGCCAGTGGGATCCACAATCGGCCAGACCTGTGGACGGGGCAGGTAAACCGGCCCAGCCCACCAGGGGCTTTCCCTACACAAGCGGCGACCCCAGTTTGAGAAACACTGCAGTAGTCCTTTGGCAAGCCGATTGTATTTTAAAAGCAACAAGAACGAGCATCAGTGTTTTCCCAGTGACGCTTCTCAGAATTTATAGCAAAAGCAAATAATCTAAGCTTGCAAACATGAACAGTTCAGTGTAGATGCATTCCTTAAATTGGAAAGTTTTGAAATATAACCTATAGATTCTTCATTTTGGGTGGGATTTTCCGTTGGATCTTTTTTCAGTGTAGGGCTAGGAGTTGAACATGTATCTTGAGGATTTTTTGTCACCTGCCAGTGGGAAAGGAAATGGAGTTATAGTCAGCAGTGTTGTATCTTCACCAATGTGTAGTTTTGAGATAAACAGAGAGCAGCACTGCAGGATATAGAGGATCTACAGAGTTGTAACATCATGTGAGAGAGTGAGATATGGCCCAAATTGCTGAAGGCTGCTGCTTTGCGTGAGATCTGGCAGTCCTAAAGCTCTTGTTAGGTTTTTATTGGGTTCTGTTTTGTTAATGGATGGAAAATACTCATTAACTTCTCTTATGAAGTCTTTTTATATTTCTTTATGCTTAAAAAGTATTTTTAGGCTATTACAAAAAAATCCGTTTCACTTATATCTTTTGTTCCCATTTGGAACTCTGATCTAGCCTGAGCAGTAAACATTTAGAGATCTGTTTTCCTCATTGCACGATGGTTTCTCTCGTTTGCATAACTTGCTTTAGACATAAACAGAAGATGATAAACCCAAATTCTAATCTTAGATGCCCATGACACGTTGTCCTTGGGGCACAGATAGTGATAAAGTTCTTTGCTCTTGAATAGAATTGTGTGATGGGTTATTTACACCATCCTGGTATCCTGCTTCTGAAAGGGTTCATGTGGGCCTCAGAGCCAATTAACCTATCTGTCTGCACCTGGAGGTTGGGCCAGGCTTAATTAAAGATGAAGCCAAGATGGAGAGGAGCTAGGGGGGTGAGTATAAGGAAAGGCAGCACAAATTAGAAGGAGGCTTTAAGAGGGGCAAAGAATGCCGCAGTCCCTCTGAATAATGGAGTGTGGAATAATGGAAAATGGAGCGATATAGAGAAACTATAGGATAGCACATGCTCCAGCAGTGAGCCCTGACAAAATAGCAAGACTTGGGCCTCCAGGGAAGAAATCCAGGAAGACGTTCAACTGAAGAGGAGCTTCAAGGGAATTTACTCCCCTGTGATGGGCCTGATGGGAGAGGGAAGCAGGGATGAAGGAGAATCCTGGATTGGGTCTGAGAGAAACCCAACTGACAAGCAGATGGCCTGGGGTAGATAGGAGTGAAGGATCCAGAGTAGAGGAAGTGCTCCATGGTGGTAACTCTTGAGAGTCAGTAATCTGCAGAGGAGCTGAGAGCTGGGGGAAGACCCAGGATGGATTAAAAGTTTAAGCATGAGAAAGGGACAAACGCTGTTTTCATTGTGGTTTGTGTTTCTCTTCTGAGTTTGGTTAAGAGACTCCAGGGAGAAGAAGCTGGGGGGGCCACTACTCTGACAAAAAGGTGGAACAGGAAAAGAGCCCTGGAAGAGAGGAATATGTCATATATAGATGACCCGTGTTGTTTGGCATATTGATACCCTTGAAGTGGTGGGACTAAAAGTGACATGGCTGGAAGGCTGAGTCACAAGAAGAGGCAGACTACCACAGGACTGAAACAACTGTTAGCAGGTGGCACTAGAGAGGAGAGCGTTGCCATGCCACAGTGAGTCCACTCTTCTGCAACTCTCTGTTTCCAAAAACTAGAATTTCTCCTGCTTGATGGCAGAAAAATATCATCAGCATGTTGACAATGTACACAGCGGGATTCCTTCAGACAACGTGAGGCAGTAGGTTAGTGACACATTCCTCAGAGGCCCTGTTGGGCTTGAATCACTGGTTCTGCTGCCATAGGTGCCAACTTTCTCCGGCGCTGGTGGGTGCTCGCGCCTCCCTGCCCCCGACCCCGTCTTGACTCCACCCTTTCCCTGGCCCCGCCTCCACTCCAACCCCTCCCTGCCCCTATTGGATCCCTTCCCCAAATCCCCGCCCCAGCCCTGCCTCTTCCCCCAGCACGCCACGTTCCCCCACCTCCCTCTCCCTCCCTGCCCCATGAAACAGCTGTTTCGCGGTGCAAGCGCTGGGAGGGAGGGGGGAAGCAGGATGCAGCAGCAAGCTCACGGAGGAGGCGGAGGCAGAGGTGAGCTGGAGTAGGGGGGCGGGGTGGGGCCATGGGGAGCTGCCGGTGGGTGCACAGCACCCACAAATTTTTCTCTGTGGGTGCTCCGGCCCCGGAACACCCACAGAGTTGGTGCCTATGGGTGCTGCCTGAAGTGAACAGGTAACATTTGAATGTGTATTTTGTGTGTTATTTTACAGTGGTTTTTTTTTCTATTGATGGTTTTACATGGATGGTTACGGTAAAGATGTTGTTTAATGACTTAGGTGAAATACTGTTACTACTGCAGCATCACGTATTGCTGTGAATTTCCAAATAGGGCCCCACTTAAGCACATTTCTTACTTCAAGCACATGTGTAGACCTGTTGACTTGAAGTTAAGCATGTGCATAAACTCTACAAATATTGTTTGTTCCTATGACACAAGGGTTAAAAACACCTTTATTGTTTGGAAACATTTAAGAAATTAAGCCTAGAGCCTCCCTCTCCTATCTAGCATGTATTTCTGGCCATTCAGGTCTCTGGTCTACACTGAAAATGTAGGTAGATGCAGGTAGATCAACAGAAGAAAGCTTCTTTCAACCAATCTACCTTCGCTTGGGGAGGTGGAGTTCCTACAGCAATGGAGAAACCTCTCCTGTCACTGTAGTCTGTGTCTATGCTACAGGATGACAGCAGCATTGTCATAGTGCTGTAGCTACATTCTTGTAGTGCCCATAGTGTAGACATGGCCTCAGTCTATGCTCCTGACCCCTCCCCATGATGGTATAATTAGATGAAAGCAAAATATATTGATTCACTTAGACCAGTGCTTTCAGAACTCAAACTTGAAATCATTTGAACGGTTAGCACAACAGAAGCTCAAAAATGAGATATTTACAAGTACTTTCAATTGCAACATTTCCTCCATCTCGAATTGGACTGGGCAGTTGCACAGCAACCGAATGTCCAGCCTTGGGAGTGTACTGGAAAGACCGAGATACACAGTGCCTAAAGAATGGATTGCTAACCTCTTTGCATTTCTGCATGATTCTATAATCGATAAGTCACAGCATAAAACAAGAAAGTTTGAAAGGAGAATTCAAGGGTACCACAGAGAATGACTGTGATGCTTTCCCACAGTGCCCAGGAATGTGAGTCATCTTGTCCCACCACCTTTCCCCCCCTTTAGCCTCCAGGAAGAGGAAGACATGATTGTGCTTAAGTGGGTGTGAGCTCTCTGACACCTCTAATCTATTAGCCACCCAAACAATCCGTTCTGGGCAATGTCAGCCCTTACTTTGTTTTTCAGGTTAACAAGAGGTGTACCCAGATTCTGTGCAAATTTTAAGGGTTCTCCTCTGGTGTTCAGCTCTTCATCCACTGAAGACTCACAGTTATACCAGGTTTGCTGTCCCAAGGGAACCGTGCACACAGCAACTTGAATGACACCACACCACAGCACTGAGTTATATTTATAGTGAAAACAATCATAATTTTGTCATCAAAGATTAAGATTTAAAAGATAGTGAAAAGGATAATGGAAACAGAAAGGTTCCATATCGAACCAGATCATAACCCATCTTCTAGAGATTAAACTTAACTTTCTGTCTAAGAAAGTTTCTCTCACCCCAAATGTCTTTGCAGCGTTTCAACCAAGCCTGGCTGAGATCCCATTTTCATTAATGTAAATGCACAGTCCAAGTATGTCCTCTGGTGCAAGATATAGGGGTGTCTCCTTGCCTTCTACTTGTATCTCCAAGGTTCATTGTCTGCCCCAAAGATAGGAGAGTCTCCTGTGGTTCGGTCCTTGGTGTCTTGCCTCCTTGTTGACTTCATTTGTAAATGGGGCTTCCATTGTGGAAAGAATTCCAATGAAAAATAATCACATACTTCTTCAATATTGTGGTGATTGCCAATATATTGAACTTGAACAGTTCAAACTTCTTTTACGGAGGCTCTGTCAAGTTGATCACCACATATAAATCTGGCACAATATGCATATCCCAACATTTTGGTCACACATACATGTTCACTGAGTACAGATGGATACAGATGTATGGATCTAGTACTTAGGTATTGACTTACTTTCATTTGCAGTAACAGAACACATGGCCTGTCCCTTGTTTACCATCAGTACAGGAAGACTGTGGGACATCAGCCAGACCCTGGTTCATACTTCCATCACAATGTAATGAGTGCATGAAATGGAAGTCTGTATTACAAAAACACTAAGGCTGCAGTTCTTCTCAGTGCAGTGGAGCACCTTTTAACTGCTTACTCCCCACATTAAGGATTTAAGTGATGTGTCGGGCCCTTTGGAAACTGGGATGAGTTAGGCTCTGATCCTGCTGCCATTAAAATTGGTCACAAAACTCCCCTTGACTTTGATAGGGCAGGATCAGACCCTTATTTCCCAGTCTTTCCAAACTTGGGAGTGGCTAGACTGATAAGGTTGCCAGGTATCCAGTTTTCGACTGGAATGCCTGGTCGAAAATGGACACTGGCGGTTCCGGTCAGCACTGCTGACTAGGCTGTTAAAAGTCCAGCTCTCTGCCCGGCTCCACATGGATTCCAGAAGTGGCTGGCATGTCCCTGCGGTCCCTAGGCACAGGGGCAATCATGGAAGCTCCGTGCACTGCTCCCGCCCCGAGTGCTGGCCAATGGGAGCTGTGGGGGTGGTGCCTGTGAGCGCAGGCAGTGTGCACCGTGCAGAGCTGTCTGGCCGCCTCTGCACTTAGGAGCCAGATATGCCGGCTGCTTCTGGGAGCCGCATGGAGCCAGGGCAGGTAGGGAGCCTGCCTGAGCCCCACTGCACCGCAGACCAGGGAGCCGCCTGAGGCTCAAGCCCACACCCCAACCCCCCTCCCGCACTGCAATCCCCTGCCCCAGTCCTGAGCTGCCTCCCAGAGCCTGCACCCTGCACCCCTTCTTCCCCGCAACCCCAGCCCCGAGCTCCGTCCTGCACCCAAACTCCCTCCTGGAACCTGCATCCCCTCCTGCACCCAGCCTCCTGCCCCAGCCCCGAGCTCGCTCCCACACTCCAAACTTCTCTGCTCCAGCCCAGAGCCCCCTCCTGGTACCCCAACCCCCTCATCCCCAGCCACACCCCAGAGCCCGCACCCCCAGCCAGAGCCCGCACCCCAACCTCCTGCCCCAGCCTGGAGCCCCCTCCTTAACCCCTAATTTCTGGCCCCACCCCAGAGCCCACACCCCCAGCTAGAGCCCTAACTCCCTCTGCACTCCTACCCCAGGCCAGTGAAAGTGAGTGATGGTAGGGGACAGCGAGTGGCGGAGGGAGGGGGAGTGGAGTGAGTGGGGGTGGGGCCTTGGAGAAGGGGCGGGGCAAGGGAATTCAGTTTTGTGGAATTAGAAAGTTGGCAGCCCTACTGCTTGAGGTTGGGAGGATCAGGCCAGGTTTCTGGTACAATCCCAGCCCAGACTGGTACTGATTTAAAGTTATAGGAGCTCAGATTAGATTATCATAACTGTTATGGCTTTAAAAATCTGTGAATGAAAACAGTCTTAAAGTGGCCTACATAATGAAGTGGCAATTAAAATAAGATTTTTTTCTCATTGAAAGTTAAGCTAACATCATCCAACTACTGTGATAAGTGAGGATTTTTGTCCTTAATATGATTGTTTATTGTTATAGAAAATAATTACTTGGAAGATGCTAGAAAATGGCAATATTTGTTGTGATTTGTTTCCATAGTTTGAAGAATTTTGCAGCATGTGAGATTTTTAGATAAACTGTGTATCAAGCAAGAGGATTATCAGGGATTGTGAAGTGCACACACTGATCCATGGTAGAGTAACATTTGTATTAGATTTCTCCTCTCCCCCCACCCCCACCTCCTTAGTTCAAATCATGTGCTTTGTTTTACAACATTTACACCACCACTGTCACATTCAAATAAATGCCCCATTTTTTCCTATTTGGGAAGATAAGATCATGCATTTCATACACATTTGTTGAAATCTGTCCAATTGCAGCTTTGTAAATTGTCAGTCATCACTACATCTAGAGTTTGATTTACATAGAAAGAGCATACACAATAAATGCCTGACCCAGCTTCTACTGAAGTCACTGGGAGTTGGATAAGATTTTTAGAAGAAAGAATTTATTTCAAGAATCTAGAACACAGATTCTGTGAAATATTTCAAAATCATAGGCCCTGATCTGCAAAGACTTAAGCATGTGCTTGATGTTAAGCGTGTGAATAGCGCAGTTGACATAAGAGGGGATCACATACGCTTAAAGTTAAATGCACATAAATCTTTGCAAGATTAGGGGCCTCCCTTTGTAAAGTCTTTCATTTTCAGGTGTTCCATGTTACTGATAAAACTAGATCCATACTCCTCAGCAACCTATAAGCTCAAAACAACCACCAGAAGCAGTACTAGAATATGTTGCTCATTGTTCCAAGTATTCTACCAATTTTTTCAAATAAAGAACTTATGAACAAAAAGGTTGTTTTTTAGTTTTTTGTTAGTGATTGATCATTTTTTTAAAAGGGCACCTGTTTTTTTTTTTTACTAGACATATCAAATAATCTAGGCTTCTCTGCAGTTTTTAACTTCCAGCTCTGCTCTTGTCTGTCAGATCTGTGCCACATGTACCTTGCTGCGGTGTCACAGGAAACCAAGCTAAAAGTTAGCTGGAAGTGACAGAATCAACCGAACTCTAAGTGCTGTGTGTGAGCTATTGCCTAGTACACGTTCCTTTAGCCTGCACAGTAATTGTACTATGAGCTCTTAATGTATTGCCATGTAATGTGCTTTGGGAAACTCTGACACTGAAAAGCACCCTATAAAACAATTGCTACTGGTCCTAACAAGATTGGGATCTTCTCTTTGACATCTCTGATTCTACCAAAACAATAAAACAAGAAGACTGAGAAAGATATGGTCACCAGTGGTCTGACCAAAGGTCCACTAGGCAGGAATCCTGGGCTCTGACACTGCTTCCCTCTGTGGCCAAAGGTTATAGCTATCTCGATGTAAAATCCCAATGAGGACAAGCACAGGTAAATTTTACCTTGATGTGGTTAGTCAAGGTCAACTCCGTACCCCCCGCCCCCAACCTGAGTATTATCTCTACTAATGACATCAAGGTAAAGACTACAGTGCTTTGGCTCTACTAGGATTTTACAAGATAGCTATATCCGTGTAAAAACACCCTGTTTTCTGCAGTGCCTACATAGCCACGGGCCCAAATTTTCAAAAGCAGCCACTGATTTTGGGTGTTCAACTTGAGACATCTGGAATCTGACTTTCAGAGGTGCTGAGTACTGGCAGTTCTGAATAACTTCAAGTTGGGGGCCTAAATACAGTGGCCACCATTAGAAAATGTTGGACTTAAACTTCCCTCTTTCCATTTCCTTATCTGACCTGCCTCACTGGGTGGTGTGCAAATGAACTAGTTAGGGCCAAATTCTGGTTCTTTACTCATGTTCAGTAGTGCCTTATGCCATGATTAGTTCCAATGAAATCAATGGGCCTAGGGGTCCCACTGAGTAAAGAGCATCAGAATCTGGCTCTTAATGTTTGTAAAGTACATTAAAAATACTGTTATAAGAGCCCCTGAAATTACGGTAAATTCTTTACTTTGACTAGTTATACAGCAGAAAGTGACAGAAGGTTTGTTGTGACTTTGTGTTTACAGCAAATACATTATTCCAAAATAATATCATCATATTTAATGATTGAATTGCATAATAGCAAGTTCTTAATATTTAGTTTTCAAACATCATGTGTTGAAAAGAGACACCCACAGATGTACTGGATAATACTACACCACCACTGATATAATCAGTGCACCTATGTAATAATACCTAGTGCTTTTTTATCAGTAGATCTCAAGCCATTTTACAAAGGAGGGCAGTATCATTATCCCCACTTTACAGATGGAGAAACTGAGGCACAGAGACTTGCCCAAGGTCACTCAGAAGACAAGAGGAAGAGCCAGGAGTAAAACCCAGGTCTCCAGAGTACTAGTCCAGTGTCCTATCCACAAGGTCACAGCTTCACCTTTACTTCATTCCCAATGCATGTTTATGTATAATAGGCTGGGGATTCTTCCTTGCCTATAAGTGATAGTTTAATAATTGCTAAAAATTCTCTCTCTTTGTAAATTTTTATTGGGAAGGATGAAGATTTTTCTGTCATTTTTTTTGAGGTAGGTGTGTGTGTGCTTAGCAACATTTGTAGGGTAAAATCTGAGCCTTCCAAGCCTAAATATTGTACTGTTTTTTCTCCTCTCATATTTATTTAGTTTACCATTCTATTGATTGACTCAAGAAAAAGGCAGCAAAGGGCCCAATCAAATTGGACAGGGCTGTATTCTTTTTGACTTGGCCCAAGTAGTGAACATCCATTGTACATTTCCATCCCACTGTAGTGAAAACTTGCTACCTCCTAATTTCTTTGTTTTTAAATAACTCCCCACAGATTAAACACATTTTTCCCCTTCCAAAAAACTGTTTTCACTTACAAACTCTCTTTGCCTAAACATGAGCCCCTTCCTTTGCACTGGTGCCAACATGCAACTTGGATAAAGCATAAACCCTAGACTCCTGGTTGTAATACTTTTCTTTTTAAAAACGTAATCCTTACGGGAAGACACAGACCATCTCCCTTCTTAATTGTAATCTTTGTAACAAAGGTCTATATGAAGAATGCATTCCATTGAGAAACGTCTTTATAGTATCATGTTTGTGCCTCTACAGTTAAGTTGAGCTGCCTTTTCTATTGTGTTCTATAGTTTTCATGGTTTTATAACATTTACCGCTTTGCAGTTGGTTGGAATATACTGTAATATGCTATAGTGTACAAACTCAGCTGGGCAAGTTAAAGGAAAACCACACTGAAATATAAAAGATATTGTAATCGCTGTATCTAATTGCAAAGAAGATCAAGGCTGAGATTTTCAGTGGGGCCTACGGGAGTTAGGTACCCAAAATCAGTGACATTCAGGCTTCTTTCAAAATCCCAGCCTAAATCACTAAATCCTAACTCTGATTGGTGTTGAATAACTGCACCAGTGGGAATAATAGGTTTACAATCTGGCCCTAAATGAAAGTGGATTTAGCTCCAGTTCTTTGAGCTACGAAACCTCTACTTTTGTAGGCTAAATTAGACGACTGGGACCGGATCTGGTATAATTCCATTGACATTTTTTATTGTGGATTGATACAAGTGTGAGACCAGAATCTGGCTTTTAATATAACATCAGCACATTTTATTTTGTCTACATATAGCCATAAACAATATAACCCTACAGATCTGGAGTCCTCTCACTCTCTCTGTCAGTGTCTCTCTGAATTTGTATCAGATTAACAATAAATACCACTGAAGTCCCATTACCTCTTTCCAATTCCAAATGTGTATCTTCAGAGTGCAATAAGCTGTTACAGTCCTGTGGTGTGCAAACCAACCTGCCAAGTTTCATTTCATATTGGGTGAGAGAGTCTCATTTTGGGTTAATTTTAAGTCAGTCTTTAAAAGTTGTGAGGAAAGATTTTTGCAATACAGTTCAATTATCAGACACTGGCGATCACTGATTTAAATTGTCACAGCTTGACAGTCTCCTAATTGAGTAGCTACAATATTCTCTGGTGTCTAGAATTTGCAGCAGCCACAGTTCAGCCAGATTGCCAGGTTCAACAGAAGGACTGTGCTGGGCAAGACAAGGCGAAAAGGTAATACAGGATTCGCCACCGTTGGCTGAAACTACCTACCTTGGCTACTCGGACTGTTCTGCTATATGCATCTGCAAAACAACGGTTCTGATAAGTACCTTGAGAGCCTTGAACTGGAATGTGCTATAGATCTTTTCGCTCTCCCTTCCCTTTGAGGGAATGTCTCTCTTGTCCATGGCAGCAGCATTGGGAATTACTTATTGTTACTGAGTCCTAGGGATTCCTCTCCTTGCCATCTCCTACTTGCCCTCTAAGCCAGACCTCTACTCGGAGAACCTGCCTATGGAAGGTGAGGTCTCAGACGGAAGTGGAAAGAGGGACCTAAAGCCTTTCCAAGGAGGTTTATTTTTTATTCCTTTCATTTCCATAGTCTAAAAAAAAAAAAAAAAGGAATTTCATCCTATGCTTGATTTGAAAGACTGAGCAGTTATACTGGGAACCTCCCGGTTTCCTGGGGTCCTGATTTAGTCCCTCACCAGGGGCGGCTCCAGGCCCCAGCACGCCAAGCGCGTGCTTGGGGCGGCATGGCACGGGGGGCGCTCTGCCGGTCGCCGGGAGGGCGGCAGGCGGCTCCGGTGGACCTCCCGCAGGCGTGGCTGTGGAGGGTCCGCTGGTCCCGTGGCTTCGGTGAACCATCCGCAGGCACGCCTGCAGGAGGTCCACCAGAGCCGCAGGACCAGCGGACCCTCCACAGGCACGTCTGCGGGAGGTCCACCAGAGCCGCGGGACCAGCGACCGGCGGAGTGCCCCCCGCGGCGTGCCGCCATGCTTGGGGCGGCGAAATGGCTAGAGCCGCCCCTGTCCCTCACTGAGTCCTTGGAACTAGTTCAAAGTAGAGCTGGTCAAAAATGGTAAAAATAAGTCTTACCAACAACTTTTTAAAAATTATTTTCTCTCTCTCTCTCTCTGTGTAAAATTATAATTTTCTTGTGTTTTTTAATTAAACAAAAACACCAAAAAAAACTCCCAACATTTTTCAATCTCTGAAAATCAGAACATTGAAAAAAATATAATCATGAGTTACTATGCTTTACACTAGTCTAAGGGAGAGGAGAATCAGGTCGTCTCTTTTTAGTTTGTATGTGTATAGTGTGTACAGCAGAGGAAGAGGTTGCGGTCCCTATAATTAGGTTAAGGAGAGGAGACTGGACCAGACTGTTAGGGTGCTAACCTAGGGCCTAGGTTTAAGCTCCTTCTCTGCCACAGACTTCCTGTGTGACCTTGGGCAAATCACATAGCCTCTCTATGTCTCAGTTCCCCATGTATAAATGGGGATAATATTTTCTGGCCCTACTGGGGTGTTGTGAGGATAAATACATTAGAGACTGTGCAGTACTCAGGTTGCTGTGTGCATATGGTTTCTCTGTCTGTATGCTCTGTAAGGTGTAAGGGAGTTCCCTGTTCTTTGAGTCCAGATGGTGGGCGTGTTGTTTGCGGTGTGGAAGTGAAAGTAAGTTTTGCCATGGTGCATGTAGTCACAGAGCTGCAGGCAAGCCTCACCCATTTGTGGTGGAGGAGGGGTGCCTCCAGGATTTCAGGATTCATTTTAAGGTTTTGTTGTCTCTTCCTGTGGGGATGGAAAATTTTGGTGCGTGTGTTTCAATAGGACCTTTGAAATATCACTGTAATCTCCCTGACTCAGTCTGAGAGCAGTCCCACAGTTAGAATCAGAGGACGTCCCTGAGCTTGTTTTTATCTTCTAGACAAATCTCTCAATGAGGAAAAGTGAGAAAGACATACACCTACAGGTACTGTGAGCGCAGCTGTCTGTTGTGGGGCCACAGCAAACCGCCGGAAACCCACTGAAGAGGATGCAACAAATGTGAAAGGTGAAAAAAAAAAAGTTGTTTTCTTTTTCTACATGCCTGGCTGCAGGTGGCATTTATGAGCAGAATAACCTCACAAAATAGGCAAACATCTTAGGTAAATTTAGATTATTAAAATATTTCTTTATCCTACTGGTAGATGTTTAAATTAAGGGTAATAAAGGTCATTACATAACAATAGTCTAAAGACATACAGTACTTAGCATTTTCAGTATGCTGTATAAATTAACAAATCCTCACAGTGACTTGCCAGGTTGGTAAAGCTTATTTCCATTTTATAGATGGGGAAGCAGAGGCACAGAAGTTAAATAACTTGCCAAAGCCATGCAAAAAGTTAGTGACAGAGTTGGGATTAGAATTCAGGATCTCCCAACTCCTTGTGCTATTCTCATTCATACACAGTGCCCCATGTACAAATTGTATATAGATCAAGACTTTGGTTCACAAGTTAGGGCAAATTTATGTTAGGGGTGAAGATCCTGAATAAAAATGGGTTTCTGAGGGACTAATTCAGTTTTGCCCCAAAGAGGCAAATTATATGGCTTCCTGAAGTCTCTAGCCCTTATACTGCCGGTAGCAGAGGGAACAGGCCCAGGACATGGAATACAGACTTCTGTGAAGCTAATACAGGTTCAGCAACAAATTGGGGGGTGGGATTCTGTACCTGGGGGTGCTGGATGTCAGGTAAGGAAGTGTTCTGAGCATGGAGGCTTTTGTGGGTGTATTGTGGAGAAGTTGTTCTGAGCCTGTGGACATTGGGAGGAAGAAGGTGGTTCTGATCTGTGGAACGATTCCACAGGTCCTCAGCCTGGGTGAATAGATGTGTATGTATTTCTGAGCGGGTGGTGATGCGGGGAAGCTGGATCACGGAGAGATAAACATGATTTTTTCACACCCTTCCCTTTACAGTCAAGTGTCCCAGTTTTTCATACTGAAAAGGAGAAGAGGACACCCCTTTTTCTTTCAACTTCCACATGAATCTTGCTTATATCCTACCATTATGCTTCTCTGTGACGGTCCCCCTACAGTGCTGTAGTTTTTCACTTTGAAACTATGATTAATGTGCAGGGGAGGGTGGGAGGTGTGGGCGCGCACACAATGGGGATCAAGGGAGGGAGCAGCTGGCTACCTGCAGGCTCAGCCCTACCACTTGCTGTGGCCACTACTGGGGTAAGGAGGAGGAAAACAAAGCTTAAAGGGAAATGGGGAAAAGGCAGTTAGAAACAAAGTGAAGAGAATATGGTACCAACCAGCCCTGAATAAAACCCTTTCTTCTGATATGTCTTCATTGCAGAGTTAACTCAGGTAATCAGCACCTGAGCTAGCCTAGCTCAGGTGTGGGCAGCCACACTACACAGCCATAACTGAATCCTGGTGCCGCACTCACTTTTGTATGCTGCTAGGATTTCTGGGGGCATATTATCCCATGGTTCTTTGGGCTGCAATAAGCTGGGTCACTCTGATTCTTTTCCAGTCACTTGTGGGAGAATTTGACTGTCCTTCTGGGCTCATGGAGGAACTATGAGAAGGCACTGTGTGTGTGTGTGTGGGGGGGGGGGTTGCCAGCCCAAGTGAAAACAGAATCTGGGCTCTAACCCACAAGCCCAAAACAGGCCTGTTAGCCTGGGCTGAAAGCACCACTTACCTATGGTGAGAGTGATTTGTGTGTGGATGGGGAGCGGGGTTGAGACAAAAACCGAATAAGAGCCTGAGTTAACTCAGCTGTAAGAAAATACTCTTGATTGTAAGAATCTTGCCAGTTAACACCTTCTGTGTTGAAGGAAAGCTATTGAAAAGGTGATATTGGAGCAGCAGCACTTGCATCTTAGTCTTGCCGTTGTCTTCTGTCCTCTGTTCCCTATCGGTCTGATTTTTAAATGCGGGTGCACTTGCGGGATGGTATTGTTAATAATGGGTGATCTTCTAGCAATAAATGCCTGTAAGAAGTCCGAGTGGATTTCGCTAGAGCTATCATTAGCCTTTGATACCATTGACCTTGAGGTTTTGTTAATTTGCCTGCGGGATCCTTGCAGAGATGGATGGGAAAGGCAGGGTCATTCTTTCCTCTCTGTGTGGTGCCAAAGGATAGTTTGAGCACCCTGTTTCCTTAAAGGCTGTCTTATGTGGAGTCTGCAGGGTTCTTGTCATCCCTCTTGTTTGTGAAGCTGCTAAAGGAGACAGATGGTTGGCAGGGTCATCAGTATGCAGATGTTACTCAGCTCCGCATCACCTTTTCACTGAACCCCGATACTGTGGTCTCCTTGCTTTCCTACAGTTCTGACAGATGTAGGATATATGTAAGGGCAAGCTGCCTTACACTTATCCCAGGTAAGACAGCAATTATACTGCTGTGCAAAAGGAAACATCTAGAGTAACGGATTGCAATATGGTTTCATAGAATCATAGAATCTCAGGGTTGGAAGGGACCTCAGGAGGTCATCTAGTCCAACCCCCTGCTGAAAGCAGGACCAAACCCAACTAAATCATCCCAGCCAGGGCTTTGTCAAGCCTGACCTTAAAAACCTCTAAGGAAGGAGATTCCACTACCTCCCTAGGTAACCCATTCCAGTGCTTCACCACCCTACTAGTGAAAAAGTTTTTCCTAATATCCAACCTATTAGAAGTGTTTGTCTGACTTGCTCTTACCATTTGCAGCCTGGAGGACATATTAGATCCATCACTCTTCTTGGATCAAGGGCGTAACAAGGCTGAAGAGGGCCCTGGTGCAAAATAGGTAAGGGACCCCATTCCCGAACCTGAAATCTAAAATTTTGCTTATCTTTACCCTCTTGGAAAATGAGAACGTACCTATCTCATCCATAAATACATGAACACAATATGCAGACTACGTCTACACATGTTTGCCTACTGTCTGCAGAAGTTCATAACGAGAAGACCAATGTCTTTTCAGTTAGGTTGGAGTCACTTACAAAGGAAGAGCACAAAGCCCATCAGTTAATGCTGTGATTAAAAAAGTGTATATAATCACTCATCTAAATCATCATAATTTTGAAATTCTGCGATTGTCCGTACTGAAGCCTTTCACACTAGATTCAGACTGTGTGCAGCATGGTGCACATATCTTGTGTTTGACACTTTCTCAGCAGTTCTTGCTTCTACACCACAATAGATTCTGCTCAGATTTGCAGTGCCATCATATCCCTGTCCTCCTATTTTTGATAGTTCTAGACCTATCTTCAATATACTTGCTGGTATTGCTTTCAGAATTAGCACCCGATTGACCACTTACTCTGTGAAATCCTAGAAAACTCTTGTTAATATTTATTTTGGCAGGATTGCCTTTTTCATCTTTTTCTATGGTAACCTACCAAAAACGTGGTTTAGTTGGTCGATTCTGGATAAATCCTGGGTCATGTCCATTATCTCTGGGTAAAATGGAGCATTCTTGATGTCATCAACAATACTTTCTGTAACCTGGCCTGATAGCAACTGGATGATTTCGTTTGGAATTTTTGGTCTGAAGTAAATTGTTGAGCCTTTTGGCTTCCTTATGATGAACAGGATTGTATTTGTCTGATAGTTCGACAGTAGACAAAAAATTACTGCTGTTTCCCTCAGCAATGACCTCTCTACAACCTCTAAATACAAGATTAGACATAGATAAAGTGATGGTGTGTCAATGATAAGATTGGGGTCGTGCCGTAAGCAACTGGCCCCTTTTCCTTATTTTTAATTTGAGATCTTTGTCAACGGTCCTATGCAAGGACCACTGATCATACACCAAGCAAGCTATGAAATGGTAGTCGGATGTCTTTGAAAAGTCATGGAAGACAGGGCTAGAAAAGGGCAAATATGCTGCCAATCTATAAAAAGGGAAATAAGGACAACCTGGGGAATTACAGACCAGTTAGTTTAACTTCAGTACCCAGAAAGAGCATGAAGAAGAAATGGACCAAATAATTAAGCAATCAGTTTGTAACCCCCTAGAAGATAATAAGGTGATAAGTAAGAGTCAGCATGGATTTGTCAAGAACAAATCGTGTCAGACCAACCTGATAGCTTTCTTTGACAGGGAAACAAGCCTCGTGGATAGGGGAGAAGCAGTAGATGTGGTATATCTTGACTTTAGTAAGGCTTTTTATACTATCTCACGTGACCTTC